>NW_018408099.1:80164-142387 GCF_002113885.1 Mizuhopecten yessoensis
GTGTTACATAATATGTAACTTTCCAGTAAATGGCTTTGTGCTCTACGCAAACAGGAAAATATCGGCGGACCGAGGCGCACATGTCGTCTGCAGGTGAGGCCGAATTGAACATTGACATTGATACGTTTTGAGCCGATTTATTTCTTCAAACTTTTTATCGGTGATTTAATCATAAACTAGACCGTAGCTAAGATATATTTATATGCCGACTGTGACAGTAAATTTATTGAATGTTGACCTGAAACCTGTAGCAAATCACATGCAATTCTTGACGGAATACCTGACCTTTTTACCTGAGAATCTCCGTGTAAATATACAGCGTCTTATGTCAAAAATGAAGTTTATAATCTCTGTTATCATTTGCCAATCACATTTGCGGACGAAAATAGTTTTAAAATGATCTTCCTCTTGCTTAAATCCGATTAATTAAAAGTTTCACATTTTCTTACCTTTATCACCACCTGTACAGGTAAATACTGAAGCAACTTTAGAATTGAAAACATTCATATAAACTAGAGACAACAACGAACAATTTTTATATAACTTTTTTTCACATGTAACAAATATTTTCCAAGTTATGCACATTTGAAAAATCAAGTAAATTAATTTAAATTTCAATAATTAATTCAGCAGTGGTGTCCGTTTACATAGAAATCAATATAGCAGCCTAAGGGTTAATTGATGATATTTTTGAGAATGGTTCCATCTCTCAAATAAAGATTTTATCAAACTTCAAAAACAAAAGAAACTGGATGTCAGATCTAACCCAATTAAAACAGGCTATACCGAAGGAATGGATGAATAAACTCAAACTTACACCCTACCCAACATTACACTACAAAACACAATTGAAAGTTTTAGACAGCACTACCGATAAAACAATCTCTATAGAACAGCTAAACAGCAAAACTTCCTACGGCATATTAATAAAACAGAAATTTATCAAACCCTATATATATGAAGCGTGGAATAAAACATTTGATACATCTATAAGAAAATCAAGATGGTCTGAAATATCAGAATTCATATTCAAGAAAATACACGATAACAGAATTGTTCAATTTAAATATAAACTTATTAATCAAATAGTTCCTACACAGCAACAACTTGAAAAATGGAAAATTTCAAACACCCCAAATTGTAAACATTGTGGGAAATGTGAAGACTATAAGCATTACTTTGTAGAATGCTCCTATTTAAAAACGTTTTGGGAAAAGATAAATTCAGCAATGTCAACATGTAAAATAAACAAAAGCAGAATGTTAGAATTTATAGTAATGGGAAACAACATCAGCGTCCCTGTATATGAAACACCCAACATTATATATACACTAATAGGATACTCCATTTACAGAACATACCACATAAGTGAATGCAAAACCTTATCAATAAATGTTATAAATATATTGAAACAAGATCTGGAAAACTATTTATGGAAAACGAAATCAATACAACAGAAAAAAGACCTGAACCTTTTTTCTTCTAGCATCTGATACACTAGTTAATATAATGATAACGAAATATTGTAGGCCAGAGTGTTTCTAGTATATACCTACTCATCATAGCGATCCACATTTCTACTTTCTGTTTTAGCGTAACGAGTTCCGCGTCTTCACAGAAACAAATAAGCTGATCTTACAATACAGCTTCATCAATATCAACCCCCCCAAAAAACCCTTTCACAATAGAAAATTCAAAACAAACATGTTAGACATACTCGAATGATTTACAAGCACGTTTAGGACTGCCTTATATTACCATATGGCGGCGTGTTTCCATCTTGCTACTATTAATACACACAGCCAAGGTCAAGGCCGACTTGTCCCGGAAGTGAGGCCCAGTACAGGGTAATACACCTGGAGGCGCGGCAAAGGGAGTGTATGCATATATGTATGTAAGGATAATGTGTACGGTAACTTTGAATGTAAGTTTGAATGTAAGTAAAAATATTAAATAAGGCAGTGAAAAAATAAAGAAATAATAATATAATTACTAGTAAGTATGAAAGAAAGTACGATAGCCCTCTTGTATGAGGACACATGATTGTGAAGATGCTGATCCCGGGGATCCCCAACCTCGGCAGTATCCTAAATGTGCTGGGGAAGTAAAATGTTTGAAAAAAAAACAACAAAAAAACGTGCACTTTACAAAAAGAATATTTTGAACAGTTCTAGATTCAGGGTCAGTACAAGGGTCATTTGTTACAAATTTACACTAAGTTGAAGAAGATGACGCATATTAGTGGTGGGTAGCATGTTTATGAAAAAAGCTCCCAATAACACCTTTGTCGGAGATTTAACACATTAACTCATAGGAACCGTGACTTACTTCTCATGATGTAATGTTACTTTAGTTACTGAGGCTGAAAATATCAGTAGGTGAGTGAAATGTATATCACATAGAATTACGGAAGTACACAAGTTAATAGGGCGATCTGTTCCCGCTCAATTACTCGCTGATACTACACATCAATTCTTACAAAAGCATATGCTGTGTATCATAAACAGTGTTTGTTCAATGATAGAAGAAAACCATTCGGTATGGACGATATGCACGGATCGAAATAAATATCAAAAAAGCTTTTGCATTGGCAGATCAGAATTAGTCAACAATACCAATTGAACTGAACATTTTTGTTCGTTAAGGAAAGTTGCCCCATAAGATAAACTGTATTTTTTTTCTGACAGATGTATCAACACATACATCAATAATTTATTTAAAATTAGACACACAATGCGATTCAAACATTGAAAGGTAATGGGAGTTATTGCAATAATGATGGATGTCAACGATGAAAAACCTAGTCTTCATTCCAACTAGCAACTGTCTGATAGGTTTATCTATGGTCTATTCAAAGGAAATAATGATATTACGTTTCACTCTGGCTTTGCTCGTGCGCTCAGCCCTTTTATCTTATTATTTGTCATTGTTTTTCGTGGAGAAGCTTTTCATCATGTTCAACGAAGAACTTCAATAATGGTTATCTTTTTCTTCTTAAAACACTATTTCTAAACTGACTCCATCTGTCTTTATTTAAACAAAATATTTGAGCCTATATCAAATTGCCTTCACTGCAATGTGCCCAGAGGAAACATCTTACGTAACAATAACTTTATCATTGTATTTTTTACTCAATATTTGTGTAACTATGGACGAGCTTGACACTGCAAGTGTGGTGTAGAATGACACTAAGACTGGATTACAATATATACAAAATTTAATTTACAACATATACACTATGGTTTTGTTATTTATAAGTAGTATATACCTTTGCTTTCTCACTCTAACATAAAGTAAGTATAAACAGCAACATAAGACTCACACAAAGCAGATAGATATACCAATACTACATTACACAGGTAACTATACACCAATACTACATTACACAGGTAACTATACACCAATACTGACAAAGTCAATGTATAAGTCACTGTATGAAATCACTGCCTGGATACAGGGATCATGACAAGGTTCGTCCACCGCGGTCTGTAGTCCTCGGTCCCGTCTCTCCTATTTGACGACCTTAACCATAACTCATGTGCTGATGGGCCCACAAAGATATCCATATGAGAGGTTTCACGTGACGACCAGTCAGTCCAACTGACATAAAGTGTCCACACAGAGAACGGTCCGTCCACATAAAGTATTCACTACCCCGGTAGCTATACAGCACACAGCACTTAGTTCACACAGAACCTAAAGATGTGGTCCACACAAGACGGTCACCATAAAAATAGCTACTACCTCTGCTAGTTCTTGCAGCCCTCATAAGAGGATTAACAGTGCTTGCCTTTCACTATTGTCCCATAGTAGAAGCACAATCTGTAGTTGGTGCTTGCTTACACCTTCTCAATAGCGATTGAGCAAATCTACGTGTGGCTACTCATGGCTACCTGTTGATCTCTAATTGAAACCCGTAGACGGATGACCAAACTCCGGCTTAGTAAAATAATATTTCAATTACCCATGTTATCAATGAAATTAGGTTAACATTAACAAAAATATATATTAGTGTTCGTGACAATTTGGGAAATCTGATAAGGCTTGTGAATCATAGGTCTCTGTCAGTAATATCATGTTTATAATCTAGAATTGGGAGATACACAGATAATTATATGATGTTTTTAATTGCGTTTTGTCTTGGCGTCTTCGGTCTGTTGAATACATTATGTATGATGGCCGACCAGATATATTAGGCCTATCCCTGGTAATGGTATAGCTATCGACCCGCCGATATACCCGGATAGTATGGTGTATCACGATAACGCCAGTCTTTCCATTGGTTATTTTTGTCATTCAGATAACACGTATCACCGAACAACCTCTTGTTTCATTGTGTGGTTTTATAAATAACTCCCTGATATCATAGTGTTTTGGCTTCACCTGGTCGTTTATTTAATCAAACAAGGAAGCAGTTTTCATCACACAGAGTATATCTACCTCTCTGCTCGGCCGTATCCACGAAAAGAGTAACACCAGCGGAGGTTGTTTTATTCTTAATTGTCGTTTAGAGGTCGAGTAAGGACGTATATTTTGTATTCACGTGAAATTTGATGCAGCAGCTGTGTTGTCTCCTTGCACTAGTAGGCACGTACCGATGCAAATCTAATAGATGTACTTGACCCTTGCTCCATACACATTTCAAAAGGCACCGACAGGAAGACGTGATTCGCACTTACGTGGATATTTGACGACTGTTTCAATTGGAGCAGTTTTATAAGCACACCGTTAACAGGGTAACTGCTATTTGTGTTTGCCTGTTGCATCGTAAATCACACAGCCGGGCCGTTTATGGCGTTTTAAACACTCACAGCATGTTAGGCAGGTCAAAGTGTATTGATTATTTGTACGGAGATACCCGATTGTAAGATAAGATTGTGGCTTACCTCAGCAGAAGGACTCAAATGTAGGTACACGTCGAATGTTGAAGAGGTCGGTCATGATGTAATCATTACGATGTGTTATTATACTGAAGTGTAAGTGAAACAAGACTTTATTGCGGGATACTAGCATGGGTGCTTCACAGAGCGTATTCAGTGAGGAGGAGCTTCAAGATTACCAGGTAAGAACACTCCTTTTTACAATTTTCCGTAAACCTGTAACATTTTAGATATTTGACTAACACTACAGTGATGAAACATATTTTTATTTTTTTATTTTTGAAGCAACGATAAAATTATAACGACACATCTGGCTCGTTGATGTGGCGAAACACAGTCATGTGTGTATGAATTAGTAATACCTTGGTATTGACGTATAATGTGACTGGTAGCAGGTGGTTATCTTAAATCGTTATCTGGAGTTATCTTAGTTTTAAACAACAGACATATCTCTAATGTGTTTTGTACCTTTAACAAAACCAATATTCATTGTATGTATTAATGGAATGCTGCATTGTTGTTCATTTACGTAGTGAACTGATTTAACCTTAATAGTCATACATGTAACAACCAGGCTACGTTTATGATCTAGGATGATATATGCTGTAGATTAATTTAGGTGCCTTATTTAAATGTAATATTATGAGGATAAATGATAAAATACAATTGCAATTGGGCTATAAGAACTTGACTCGCATCTTAACATGGACTTCTGGGCATGTGCAGTTGATATACTCCAGACTTCAGGGTCATTATTCATGAAACCGTTCTCATGCACAAATTCAGATACTGTGCTCAAGTCGAATTGCTTCTTGCCTTAATCCATTCATAACAACTTGCATGTTGTCAATTATTTTGGAAGAATATTAGATCGATCAAAAGCTGTATTGCTGGTTTTTAAAGTCTACTCTCCGCTTGTTACTGCTTTACGTGATTTTAGCAAGTTACAAGAAAAAATGGCTTGACTATGAGTACGATTTCATGAATACAAACCAATAAATGATATACATAGAAGTCTGTGATTTTATGACAATTGGATATTCGTAAAGCCTTAAGTTTCATTTGAAAGTTTATACTTGGAGCACTGTGTGCCTACATGCAAGACGATATTGTGCATTGAACGTGTGTTAACATTCCATAACAAATTATTAAATATGTATACAGATGTGCTTTCGTGGAAATGAGCTCATCAAACAGGAAGTAAAACACTCACCAGTCAAATCGATATAAAAGTGGGATTGTATCGCCATAAATGTCATTTAAGTATTGACTTAACTGGAAAAGTGGCTGCGTTAAATCCACTTTCTCTATATGTTATATATTTTTCCATAGCTTTCTTAGTGTTAATTTATGCAGAACGCTTTTATGCTACATCTGATACATACACCTATACATCCTTTACAAAATAATTAAAAAGAAAACGTGTTCTACAGTGAATAGGACTCCAATTTCAGCCCATTACATTCTGACGTAATTATATCTAAATTTACCAGTGTCGACGAGACAAAACTTCAAATTTTGAAATCAATTTCTCATTGCAAAATGTACACAAATGAAATCGTACATGCTGAACAGTGATCATTTAAGATTTAATATGGCCGCTTTCTAGCCGAACAAAAGTAGGTTATGCCTGATTTCTTTTGTAGCTCCCTTGATTTGTGTTCGCAGATTTATTTGCTTACAGTTGTGTTAATGTTCTGTTTACATGTAGTTGCACGTATATGTCGTATGCGCCTCGAGATCAAAATAAATACATTGACACTGAGAAATACTTGTACGTGTTTTAGGTAAATAGTGTGGTCTGCGTTAGGGTTTGAATATTGTAAAGGTAATTACGTATAGACACCCAGGTATGTCGAACACAATTCACATAGTTAATGTAGGTGCTTTATTGTTCACTTTTGGTACTCGGGTGTCAGTATTCATGACACTGACTATTGTACTAGGACACGATCTGTAATTTTGATAGCCTTACGCTCAGTAATGTAATGGAAATGTCACGTATAAGGTCAGTTATTATACAAAAATTAACCGTGAATATATTCTCTGAGAAAGGTTTTGCAGTTGGTTGATGTGTTTCGTTTGTTGGTGTTAGTTTTACTGTCTATTGTTTTAATGTGTCGTTGCCGCCCCAATAGGAGTGTAACAATATAATAACGTCAAGTAAAATTATATATTTGATAACATATTGCGGTCCTACAAGGCCCATCATATAGAGCCACACAGTAATCGTAAAGGTCTATCATATAGAAACACACAGTTAACGTCAAGGCCTATAATACAAGACCACACAGTAATCGCAAATGCCTGTCATATTGGGCCACACCGTAATCGTAAAGGGAAATAATAAATGGCCAAACAGTTATCGTTGAGGCCTGTCACACAGCGCCACGTAGTAATCGTAAATGACTATCATATAGAAACACACAGTAATCGTAAATGACTATCAGAAAGAGACACACAGTAATCGTAAAGTTCTATCAAATAGGGACACCCATTAATCCTAAAGGTCTATCAAATAGGGACACACATTAATCCTAAATGTCTATCAAATAGGGACACACAGTAATAATTAAGGTCTTTCAAAAAGGGACAGACAGTGATGATAAAGGATCAGCATGTTTGGCCACACAGTAATTGTATGGCGATTCATATCATATAGAGACACACAGTAATCGTAATTTCTTTCGTTGTTTATTGAACTTGTGTTTTGCATTGATCTTGCTTCATGAAACATGTCAACAACTGCATTCTACTTCTAGTTTTATCATTACTCATTTACTTTAATTTTCAATCAACAGGAGCTGACATATTTTACGAAAAAGGAAATCTTGCAGTAAGTATATGTATCTGATCCATGATGCCCATCGTTATAAATGTATATTGCATATTTTTAGTTATTAGTACATATTATTTTACTACAGCAGTAGTTGGTCCATTTTATTATATAAATGTCTGCTTCGCCAGTACATAAAACACTTTGTGTGCTTGTATGTTTGGTACTTTTGTTTTGTATATTTGTATTTAGATTGTTGTCAAATATAAAACATAAACTATTGTCGCCTGTAACCTCTAGACCCTGCCATGTTAAGCTACACAGGTACGATACATTAGAGCACCGTCCCTTGTTGAATTCGTTTGCTCGTTCAAGGGCGAACATGACTTCAAATTTTCTCTATAACAGTAGTGATGTAGTTGATCATCAGAAAGCCGAATATGTTGTCGTTTGGGAGAGTTTTGTCAGTTTGTCTCGTTTTTCACAAATAGTTATATGAGCCGTAAAGAATATCTTATTATTCATATTCTCCTCTGCTTTTAGTATGTTTTCTTGCGTATAGTTTTGAGAGAAAAAAAACAAGAAAAAAAATAGTAAATCATCTTCATGCTTTTTACATCCCATTTACAGTGTGTTTAAGATTTTCCGAGATCTAAGTCCAAGAGATGTAGACCGGGACCGCAATGTCAAGTTGAATGAGGATCTGGTGATGTCCCTACCGGAACTCAAGGTATGTTGTACACAGTCAAAGCTATTCATTTGTGGTCACCTGAAATTGCCATTTGATAAGTTAACAAGTTAGTATCAAATATGCATCTGGATAAAAGCTGGCAGAAAAAATAATATTAAAACCCTTTCGTCGTTATTCAGATAACGTTAGTGGAGTTACTTCCCTTTTGTATATTGCACATGTAACGGTTAGATCGATGAGAATTTATACATTGCAGATAGGGTGTCAACAATCTAATCTATGCAATTATTTTCACTTTTTCACGCCATATATTTGTACTGGATAACAGTCATTACTTTTATTAGAATGACCCTTTACAATGTATCTGTGTTACTGTATGTGAAGTTTTGTTCGGACTAGAAATTCTGCCAATCACGAATAAAAATGTGTTTTTTTGCAAATATTATTGTAAATATTTGTAATAGTTTCCCCGTTACAACCATGTACATAATTTCTCTCTAACTAACATATGTAAGGAGCTTCATGATTAGAAATACATAATTCAGAAACACTTACTTCACATGTTTGTTTGCCCATGATGAAAGCCGCAAACATAAAAAGTCAGTGACGTTCATTTAGGGCTGATGATTTGAACCTAAGGTCAAAGAATGAAAACCAATGTTCAAAGTGTTACCAGAACATAAGAAACACAATGAAAGGGAAAAGGTGTCCCGATAACCATTGATAACGTAACAGTTTTTTGTATGTCATGTAAACCGTGTTAGAATAATTCCTGCTACAATGTTAAGGCCAACCTCGAGGATTAATATTCCATCGACAGAGTTATCAACATTGTAACATACTGATATAATCAATAGAAATACATAGTAAGACAACACTTATTTATCGATGTGTATGTTAATACAGTAAGCTAATCAATGGTAAACATTTACGCCACCATACGGGAATTTCCTTTCATTTAGGATTCATGACTGGTACTTAAGGTCAAAGGAATACAAAGAAACATTTAGAATGTTAAGAAGCACATGTATAAACATAGCACAAAGGAAAAAATGCAAATAGTTTTACTTAAGCCAGAAATTCATGTAAACCATAACAAAAATAAATTTCAGCTTCAAAGCCACAGTGTTACTATACTATACATGGTTGTTGTAGGGAACTATTTAGTTCCCTAAAGCCTCGATGTATACGTCTTTCTATTAACATGTAAACACTTCCCTTGTAATTACCAATTAAATAGTTGTTTTCTATTACTATTATATCAATAGTTTTCCTGCTATTAACAAGTAGTTTTCCTCCGACCTTCATTTGGATGGTTTCTCTGTAACAATCATGTAAACCATTTCAATTCTGTCCAAAATCCATCTCCTAATTTCTCCATGAAGGATACACCAGAAGTAGAAATTATTTTATAACGACACAACCGAATGTATAATTTATACAGAAAATCCTTATTCGTGATATCCCATTGAAGCATAAAGTGTAATGCAATTTATTTCAGCTTCATGTAGACGAGAAACAAATCACAATAAGCAAATGATGTGAATATTGATTTCAGATGAATCCATTCAAGGATCGCATAGTGAGGGTTTTTTCTTCAGAAGAGGGTTGCCTGACCTTTGAAGATTTCTTGGATATGATGTCAGTATTCAGTGAAAAAGCTCCAAAAGAAATAAAAGCACAATATGCTTTTAAGATTTATGGCAAGTAAAATATATGATCCATGTTTCATTTTTATTAAGATTTTTTTTCTTTCTCAAAGACAGCACCAGACCAGATATTATTTCTATGATTATTTTGTGAATTCGTTTGTATGCTATGCTGTAATACAACTGTTTACATAATGAAACATCCTTTAAGAAACAAGCGTAGGAGTCAATCGCAACAAGCTCAGGATAAGTTGAATCTTATTTATTGGGTATGTCTACCGGTTTCGCCCGAACAGTGGGCTTCTTCAGGACGATTTGATAACAAAATATGTCCCCTGAAGTACTAAAATTCTGGGCACATTTATATTGTGTATAGTGACGTAATACAGGTAACGTCACGTGATAATATCTATTTATAACGTTCTAGAAAGTTCCATCACGGTTATTATTAGTAGATGAGCATTCTAGTCTATAGTATCAATACCTGAAATACTATCAATGTACATACAATTCATTGACTATTTTAAATATATATGTGTATAAATGTGTATATATAGTTAGACATAAGTACAAGTTTCTTTTATCCCTAAATATTATTAAACTGAGTTATAGTGTTCAAGTTCATCCTGACAAACAGTGGATGTGGATAGAGACTTATATCCCAAAGTCTTGTAGTCATTGCGTTGTCTTCTTCTGATGTATTTGGCGTGGATGCCGTGTATTCACTCTCTGATAATTCTAGGTCAGCCTTGAGTAACTCTATAGTTTCATCTAGTACCGGCCTGAATTGTTTCCAAGGTGGTCCCACTGTAGTTATCCCATGTCCTGATTTCACTCTGAATTTCACCTGATCTAATTGTGTTTTCGTAAGCGCCTCAAATGGGCGTTTGTTGTCCGACACAAGATACATGTAGTAACAAAGCTAATTCGAACTAAAAGTCAATGAAGCTTTGGGGAAACATGCAAATGGTGGCGGCTAGAAGAGGGCCACGTTTTTTATCTCCCAAAGAAATGCCAACAGTCTGCTCGATAAACTTGCCATCGAACTAAACAAAAATATTGTCATCCAAGAATTTAGTCATTCTCAACCTTTCTTCCGCGTATGTTAAGGCAGATCTTACCGTATTCAGGTGAAGATGATAATTAACAAAATGATTGTCCTTAGGGTGTATGTTATACGGGAGATTTTGTTATTAGGAAAGCAATATATATATTCTGGGATTAACGTTTTGTTCATTGGTATTGTTATTTTGGGTACATTATGAATGTTATTGAATCAAATTGTTGCATTAATGATACCGGTATATTTTCGACTTTTCAGACTTTGATGGCGATGACGAGATATCACGTGACGACCTAAAGAAAATGGTGCTACGTCTATGTCCCTCGCAGAAAGATACGGAACTAAAAAAACAAGAAGTTGACAGATTAGTCGGCGAGGTAGGCTAACGCTTATATCAATATTATATATTAAAGATCGCGTCTATAGTGATAAGTGCTTTTTTTTTGTATCTTAACCATGGGTATGCTCTTTCAGGAATACATATTATGTCGTACATATTGATCGTTTCATCCAAATGCTATCTACCTAATGTTTTCCAATTTTCATTTCCCTTACCCTTATATTCTTTAATATTGTGATCATTACAAAGCATGCAACGTGTCAAAATTTATTTTCTGATACTTATTACTGCTCGTTCAGACATTAGGACTCTTCTTTCGTACTTTCTTGAGAACGTAAAGGAAATTTTATGAATTCCTCTCGGCAAAATACCAACAATGAGTGAATGCAAATATATTGAAGTACAATATTGAAGTGTATTATGTTACATGTGGTCAATGTACATGTCATTCTAACTGGAAGCAATTATGTATAATTCATTAATTGTGTGGCTTCAAAATTGAGTTTTCTTGTTGAAAAGTATGTCTCAATCTAATGCATTATGGCATACTTTTGTTTTGCTGTTATTGCTTAGTCGACAAGAAGTGGGGCACATCTTGTTGTCCTAGAAAGCCTATAGACTGCTGCATCATCTTGTCATCGAATCCAACAAAAAATATTGCAACTAAGAACTTAGTAATTCTCACGATTTCACCTTTAGTATACTTCCACTTGAGCAAATGGCACCTTACAATAACAACAACAAAGTATAAATATGTCCCTATCTGATGCATGACGACATGCTATTTCCGGTTGTTGCGATTGATTCAGATTGTTGCTCGGGGCAGATGGTCAGGTGTAGGAATTGTACAGTTAACGTCGATTCCGTTGATAGAAAATGGTGTAATAGTAAACATTTTCCCTTTCTTCAACCGAATCTAACTAGACATTGGCAGTCTATCAACCTTTTGTGCTTTTCAGAGCGAAATGTAATATTTTTTCGTTGACTAAAACTTCAAACGGGTTATGTCACTGGTGAAATTATTTAAGGAATAAAATTTATTTTTTCAACATTCATGATGTCAAAACAAAATTGGCGTTCTGGACAAATTTGTATTTGTAATTTCAATTTGTCTTTATATTTACATTTTAAGTGCTTTGAATTTTCCGATGCAAGCATAAATAAAAATGATACCGGCATTTTTTTTCTATTTATGCATGGGGGCAACGCAGTAGAGAGAACAGCGTGTTTTCGCGGGAAAATGTAAAACTTTCTCTGGGGGTCCTAGCGACAGCATGACAACAAAACAAACAGAATATAGTAACATTTTCAAAATTTTATTTGTAGAATTTGCACAAGTCGGATATTATTATCATGTTCCTTACACACCTTATTTGAGCTTTAAAATGAAGCCTATCATGTTTAATGTTAATCATATTAGCATAACTAAACTACATCGAGGGCTGTTTCGAGGCGGACATGTACCAACTACGCCCTGTGCTACGTCATTAAAGTGTAGCAATACGCAGTGATGAGGTCACATGTGTTATGCAAAAATGAATGCCATTTTCGCCAAAGGTTCAAAGCTTACAGTTATGTAAAAATTACTTATTATTTCACACTTAGGTTAACAAATGTATAATAAAACGTGCATTGCATTGACTTCTTTTCCCTAAGACATGTAATAAGATGTCACAAACGTAAGTCACATTATGTTATTGCTGATTAATACAAGGTTTATGAATATTTGATTGATGACTATAGCTTAAGTATGTATATATTTATATTATCATTCTACATAAGGGGATATTTTCTTCCTGTGCTGTTACAGATACTAAAGGAGGCTGACCTAGATAATGATGACAGGCTCTCATTTTCAGAATTTCAACACGTCATCTCGAAAGCACCTGAGTTTGAGAGGTAATAAGCAAAGTGATAATAACAATTGCGTTATAAAATGGGAAGTTTATTATAATAAATTATGGTCGGGTATAGAACACATTTTATTATAGTGAAAAATGGAAATTTTGTGTACGAAAATCGCTGACTCGATACCTACGTTTGAATAATTGGAATTGCGATGGCTGTTTGAAATAGGCTGATGTTGAATATTATTACTTTTTTCTGGTACAAGAATTTCGCAAAACAAATATCACGTAAATATTTCTTGTTTCAATGTCTCTGAATGCTGATGTATTATATACATACTATACGTATGTTCCCGAACAAGTGTTGGTTGGTTAATTTTATCTTACTCGAGTTTGCTTTACAAAGACACGAGATTTTTACCGTGGGTCTTTTACAATTTGAAAGGTAACTGACAAGAGTAGGATCAACATGATAGTTAGCCATCACGAGTTTGGGCATCTCTTTCTCTCACAACTTTCAGATATCATATCTAGAAAATCATGTGTTTCTCTTGGGAATACATTATTCCTGTATCCAATCGGGATGAAAGCGCCATTTGAAGTATGACGTCTCAATGAAGGGTGACGTCACAAGACATTTTAACACGTCATGATTAGAATATTGACCAATGGAATGACTTTCAGGGTGTTGAGTTGGGAGTTTGGAAACCTATGGTGGATGTGGGAAAAATAGTAATATTGTACTAATAATTCTTTTATTTTAATTTCAGCTCCTTCAGGATACGGCTCTAGTTCCAGTGGATATATATAAAATTGTGTTTTTTACATACCTTGAAATGTTCTAATAAGAGCGTATGCTCTCGGGCGCCAAAGGCGCCCGAGCGAAGCTCTTTAATGGTAACACATGCGTGCGTAAAGAGAGTTGCTTCCCCTTACTACACCTTGCCTTTTCATTTATTTCGTCCAGAAGTAGACTTCCAGTGTGGAAACAGGAAGTGAATCCTTGAAGCAAAGACAATTGTGTTTCAACCAATGCATGAATATCTGCATATAGTGAAAACAATGTTCATGTTTTATTACTTGTTTATTTAGATTAAAACACATTCTGAGTGAAAAAAGTCTATCACATAAAATGTGATACTAACAGGCATGAAACCTCGTTCAGAGATTTTCATACTTTGACGTCACAAGCACGTCACAATCCATCGGCCTTCATCGGTTATTGGAACTGATGTCCGTTGCAATTATCTCTTTGTCGGTGCTTCAAGACTTTTTTATTTGAGTTTTTTGCCACAGGCACAAAGAGTGAAAATGCGGATATTTTCTGAAGATCCTTTTGGTATCAACCCGATTCTGTTAATATTTCTATTGGGAGATATTTTCGAAAAGAGCCGGCATTAAACCAATCGGTCTACGTGTACATTTATTTTTCATCATCTAAAATTTCATCAGCTTTTGATTTCCATTTGTTGAGAATATGAACGAAATCATTAACATTTTTGAAAGTCTGGTTATAGTCTTTACATAATTTATGTATGCATCACCACTCATAAAAGAAACAATGGAAAATGCATTTATGTCGAAATCAGCAATAATTTCCCAGACAACCAACCCAAGTGCAACGCCCTTTTTCAGCAACGTATTACTTTTTTCACAACGCGTGCCAATTTATAACTAGTTACACACAGAAATTGTATTTGGTATCATTACCTGTAAAACCTCGGTGACAGTTACAAAATTTGAAATTCAATTCGGTGTTTCAGGATTGAACAGTAATTGAGACTGCATATCAATATAACGACAATCTCAGTTACATCAAAGTATTAAAATTCTTTCTTTTTTCAATTTTATTTTTGCAACTAGCATCTTTATACATTTTCCTAGACTATTCGTCAAATATGTAATATGCATTTTTTTCTATAGTAATTACCCAACAGTTTTTCCCCAGCTTATCTCTATCATTCTTTTTGTGTCCTGACGGAAGCACGCAGAGGATTTAATTCTTAATATGGAAGGGAGAAAGCTGGAATATCTGGAGAAAACCCGCGTGGTCGGGCAGGTGACCGGAATTGAATCCGGCCATCTTGGTGAAGACGAGCGCACTATCCACTGCACCACCCGATCCGTCATATACGTTACTCACAAGAACACATATCTACTTTAGCTTTAACTGGAAGAAAATGGCGTCATTGATGCAAAAAACATGTATTGTGAATGCATTTTTATCAATCATCAATGATACAAAAAATCTACATACGGGAGACCGGGGCAAGTCCGGCCACCCCTGATTTTTAAGGATATTAGCAGTTTAGTTGGCTGGGCATTCTACGAAAAAATGTCCAGGAAAACTCCAATGTAAAATTACTAAACAGGAGAAAACTTCTTTTGAGAGGGTAGAAAGAAAATCATGATCTCGTTTCTAGTTATGCAAACTTTTTGAAACGGATTTGCTACTTTCTTACGGTCAAACGTGTTACATACTGACAGCTTCAAATGATAATACATAAAAGCCAAGCCAAGCACTCACAACTATATTGCTGTACGATAAGAATTGATTGAAATATCAATTTGGGCCCGAACAGGTTCGGCCAATGATACCGTGACATTTTCGGCCCATTTAACACATAACAAGTCGTAAAATTAGCCCTAATATCTGACGTTGCATGCTTTCTGATGTCATAATTACGCTAATTCCAATGGGGGGAACCCGAATGCCTGTCCGAACAGAACGGACTTAAAAATAAGGGCCGACCTTGCCCCGGTCTTCCCTATTGTTTTGTCGGTCTTAATCTCATTTGAGTTTGTGTTTTATTGTTATTCCTCGACTTGCCGACTTTAAAAAAGGTTTCTTTTATCTCATTCTGAAAGCAGTATTCTGAATCAGTAAGTATCAGAGATCAACAAAAGCTACGCTCTTTATAGACTTAGCCTTTTCATATTAGGAGTATTAAACAGCAAAGAGAGTTTCCGTTCGTACTCGAAACTTCAAAATAGTGCTATTTATGACCGAGTTCAATCATTGACAATCATTCTAGAAAACGAGTATGTGTATGGAAGTGTTCTTTGTGGTATTCCATGAAGATCAATTGCAACATACACTACGCTTAATTTTTTACGCTTTTCTGCAGATAATCGAAGTGCGTTATTATTAAAAATATCTTCAGCGGTATTTTGATTGTGAACCTCATCACCATTATATTAGTTTTATCTGCATGAAGATTTAATCTTTAACCGCCATGTCCTGTCTTAATTGTTTTGTTAACCTTTGTGTTCATATTAAACAGTATTTCATATTCACATTTTACTGTCATTTATATCTGTAAGAAGATTTAGTCTATAAACATTATCTCTATTCTCTATTGTATTGTTAAATGTTGTCATATTATATGGCATTATACTTGTTATACATTCACCAATACCCTTCCGTGGTAATAATGACAAGAAGATGACCAAATGGTTTATTTTATGTACCTCCAGGTCACAATTGAGAAAGTTCAATTGTAGCAAAGAAGATCATGGAATCCCGGCCATATGGGATATAGGTTTTGGTCATATATGAAGCATGACTGTTCCATGAGCAACGACGATTTGTGTATACTTTAGTATGTACAAGGAGGATAACTTACAAAATCCTATGGAGTAAATCTATATACTTTGACCAAAACTTTTTTCCTTTCTTTGGCGCAATTTGGCAAAAAATCTACATCATGATAATCACCTAACATCACTCTAGTCCTATATACGATATTGATAGATGTAGTTCAAAATCGTGATCCGAATGTCTTAAAATCGTCGCCGATGCCGGAAAAAAAGACTCCGCTAATATCCTTTGTAATATGTTTGACAGCATATTTTTATTTTCTAGCATACATGTGTGGCCTTAGACGTTATAGGAATGAAAAAAACAATCGAAGCGTGAATATGGATTTTTAAAACTGATTCAGATGCTCCCTTAACGTGTCTACAAAATATCTTAATGAAATCTACAGGTTGTTTATATTTGGAAAAATGTCTAGTTTTAATCAAGTTTAACATTTGATGAAGGATTTATGAAGGGGTTAACAGTGGGGGTGGGGGTTCCGTTCCGCTTCACTGATTTGGCTTGTACACTTCCTGTTGTAAACAAATGACGGCTGTAACGCTCTTATATACCATTAAACCTGTCAAAAATATCTTTCGCAGCCTTTGTTATTTATGTACCTAAGACTGTAGAAAGTTGTCAGTTAGGTTGAATTTCAAATAGGAAAACTAAAAGCTCCAAAGTAAAGTAATAACATTTAGTAAGTTATTTACTGGCTTGAGTCCTATATGACGTAAGAAGCTTTATGTCAAGCAATGAATGGATTATGAAAAACATATCCACACTTTGTTTATCATATTAATAGTTATTTACAATAGTAACAGCATGTTTGTGGTATGTGCTATGTGTGATGTGTGGGTATGATATATAAAGAAAGACATAGTATGCATTGATATACTGTACGTTTTTTCAAACATCACATGTTTATTTTGAAAGTTGGAGTTTGCCCACTAGTCCTAGATTACTTCCCGGGGAAGAGAGGAGGGCAGCAGCATTCATCCCCTTGGTGATCACACTCATTGCTGATACATCTGCCGAACCTAGCTGGCATACACCATCCAAACTTCGCTGTTTAAAATAACATACAACAACGGTAAAGCTAGGTGACCGTCATACACCAAACAACATTTGGTGTTAGGAAAAATCATATAACAGCTGTACAGATGAAATTATTTAACATATTACGCACGATTTTAAATCGACAGCTACACATTAATATACAAAGGTAATATAACTCTACAACAAATTCTCTAGATAAACTGAAACATGACTTGACTTACAAATGACGGTAAGAACATGTAGATAAAATTACCAGCTGGGCACTGGATCTACAGACTCGCTATCACATCTGAAGAAATGACCCAATCTCCGTTGATGTTCGTAAACAATTTATATTAAGTTATTATGTAAAAATGTAGTAGGCAACATCAGACACGAGTAATATAAACTAAGTTCACTATCATAAATTTGATGACAATGATGAAACTAACACGCACAAACAGGTGATTGCATCGTTAAACTTTGGTTATAGAGACAGTAATCCAAAAAATGAAATAGACCGCATCATACAGCTTCTATGACTCATCGGTGATGCTGGGGCGAAAATAGATGGAAAACAATTGTCTAAACTACATGTACTGTTAAAACAAAGGGCAGGTGTGTACATGTACAACCCTTAATTATTAATTTTAAAAAGGTTAAAGGAATACTAGTTAACAACAAATTTAAAAATCAAATTCAGATCAGATGGTTCTTTTCATTTTTCTTATTATCGCTTCAGTGCATCTTTTATTAGTTATTGGCTGTCAACTGACTTTACCCTTGGTTGATTTGGCATATCAATCTCATGTCGCGAGAATACGACAGGACTGAAAAATTATGTTCGAATAAAGCCAAATAACAAAAAGACGTAATGGCACAAATCAGTCACCATAGTAAAATGGAAACTGATTTTCTTTAATGGTGTGTGCTGACAGCGTGAAGACCTAGGATATACTGGCGGTATGTGTACTTACAGTGTACGGTCGTCTTCACATCAAAGTCCTCCTTCAACTTATCATCTACAGCTGAAGAGAAAAAAAACCGCATACTAAATAGAACTCAAGGCAGCACTATAATTGAACTTTAGTTCCACAAATCACCATAGAAAACACGTCGTACGTATGCGTTTTAGATATCAAAACTATGGTGTAATGACTTTAATGAAGTTAATCATCTCCTTTGTTATACAGTATGCATGACTGTAAGTACACAGAAAACGAGAAACATATAGGGAATGTTACCTTCATCTACCTACAGGTTGACTTACAAAAAGGTTATTTTGAAATAATCTTACACAAACAGGCTGTTCCTGTTTAATAACTTCAGTTAAGACAATATATTATTCTATAAACCTACACGGTTAATACCTTGATACATCTATATATAATATCGCCAGAAACAAATAAGTGTATGGGTTTTTTCCCTTTTTTTCTTTCTTTCGGAGCTTAGTACATATCTGATTACATTATGCAAAATATAAGACATGAAAATGTAACTGTAATTGATACAGGATGTTACCACTCGCCAATTAGTTTTGTTAGTGAAAGATTGACACGTTAATTCCCAATATCGGTCAGTTCTTTATCCAATCCTTAATTTTCCTTGATATCTTATAAGATGCATGACCGCAAGTGTAATTGACAGTGTACAAAATACAATAACCTACTTGAGGAAACCGCCAATCCAATCAGAAGAGACAATGACAGCAAAACTACTAGGAATTTGTCCATTGTATACCAATGCTCGGACCAGATCTGGTATATTTTACTGATACTAAATGACAGAAAAGCGTCCCCAATAGTCAACTGCTGACCTTACACAGACGATAAGGTAAGTGAAGTAATGCATCTGTCATGCGACTATAAGTCACATTAGCGTCAACAATAATAACCTTATGGTACTTACATGATAGATAAAACTTAAGGTGAGATTTTAGACAATAATGTCCTGAACAGAACAATATCGATAGGAAATAGGAAATAAATGATTTATTGTAAAGAACATTTAAAACTATGCATTTTTTTGCGATATCAAAAATTTAAGGATATGACTGACTACAGAAATTTCGATAGGTGTAGGAAATGGAAGATTATTGATTTATTGTGGAGTAAATTGCAATCTATAAACATTTATAACTATTCAACCGTTGATAAGGACTGGCCTTCCTGTAATTTCGATAATGGTAAATAAGATTTTCTTTTAGACATGGTTGCTTTTTTGTTTCCATTGATTTATAATGCAATATGAGGATAAGGTTTTTGTAAGAGTCCCGTCGTATGAATTGTAATAGCTCTGATAGCACTGAAACAATCTGTATTCGTAAACTGTTTCCATCAAAACAGTCTGCCATGTAGTAACAACATAAAAATTTCAGCCAAGAAAGTGAGATTGACAACTTACACATGTCCATATCCATTTTTAGTTCACAATTTACAACTTGAAATGTGGTAAACATTCCTTCATTCGTAATTCTTTGTGTTGGTAGCCAGTATGATGGTCCTGGTCAAACCCCGAGTTATAATGCAGCACATGTGGTACACGACTACCTAAAAAGTGAACACAAATTAATTTAACCAGTCATATTGTTCCTGGCAGATTTCGGACTGCATTGTCTCTAAGTGTTGTTAATTTGTGTTCACTTTTTGAATCATTAAGCCCCATAAAAAATGTAAGACTATTTTATGCCTAGATTTGTAGGATAGGGGAAGTCTACCCGATTTTATTCTCAAATTGGAATTTGAAAGACCCACGGGTGGAATTTCCCTAACATACATACATGGGCATTAAAATTAGAGATAGACATGTGTCACATCCCTTTCCTTCCATGGACAGTTATGTCATGCATACAAAGGAAAAAGACAAATGAGATACATCAACATACAACATAGGCCTTACATGTAGTGGTTTGTACTGAGAGAAAAGTCACTTTAAAAGTACATATTACGGCTCAAATTGTAGCCATTTTCCCTTGAGTTAGTTTAATATTTGCATGTAAATACGATAGGAATTATCTTTGTATCGCCACTATGAAACAGCACCGAGCGAAAATACATGTACCAAAATATCAACAATCAGCCATTGTAATTTATTAAAATGCAAGCAGTTCCCATAAATAGTAATATTTTTGACATATTAGCTTGATCTTAAAGATCAAGCGTTTAGAATTTGTAACAGAACAATGCGATATATATATTTACTGTAAACAGCGTGATTTATCCTATAACAAGGTAGAACATAATGTTGTTATCGACACTGATGTATACGTGTATATGTATTACGGTGTAGGGACTATAAAAAAGATCAGTTACGTATTGGGTATTGAATTTAAATTCAATCCAATATTGACAGCCATGCATGTGTGGTTTGTAACAATGACATAGGAATTAATAATCTACGTACTAAGACTCTGGTACCAATGTCAACCTGTTGTTATTTATGCATGTATTCTGTTTTGTGGAAAGGGCTAAGAGCAGATAAGTATACACAATATGCATTAAGTTAATCGCCGCTTTGTGTATAAGGAATCAACGGATTAGTTAAAATGGATTTTGTATGAATACACTTGTCGGTATTCCATTGCATTAAAGTTTGAAATATTTAGTCTTCGAGACTAGAAACGCAATTTTGACATGGTTCCGTAGAAGAAGAAAAAAGACTTTAGAAGATCCGGAAAGAGGACGGACGTTGGACTGGAATACTCATCAAATCACACAATGAAGTTGATGATGGTTCTGATCATCTGGTAGTTACAACCCAAACCAGCTTTCTGTCATTTTGGCTAAACAAAAACGTAAGTTTATACTACCATATGCATTGTTTTTTAAGAGTATTCATTTAGTGACAGTCACTCAATGGTGTATAAGCCATGGTATATTACTTACCAACAACAGGGAACTTCTTGTATCACATGTTCCTGTTAAATTAAAACAATCAAATACGTGGGACAAATAATACCAAATAATATCATGTATGTGGTACTTCTTACGTTGATTAATATCAAGGTTTGAGAAATAACGAGACACCATCTTTTAAGACATTCTATTATTATTTATACAAAATGATGAATATCATTGTAATGCATTATATGATAGTACTGGAAGTGTTGCGTCCTTTGTTAATATACCATGCATGATATTATATGTTATGGGGTACTATATGTCCATTATTTGTATACATCTTATACTATAACATGTTATAGGGTTCCATATGTCCGTGGTTTGTAAACCATCTGATGATTTTACAGGTACACTTCTACATGTTTCCACCATTGTTCATGAAATGATTTGTTGATTCACCCATTTAAACCCAAGTTTTCAGGAAAGTAACTTTAGTTCAACTTAGATCCATTTTAAATATATCCTTGAGAAAAAATCTGTATAGATTAACGTCCAAAAATGACCTGTCTCACACAACGTGTTGGTTAACGCCCCAAAACTAACCTGTCTCACATAACGCGTTGGTTAACGCCCCAAAACTAATCTGTCTCACGCAACGTGTAGGTTAACGCCCCAAAACTAATCTGTCTCACGCAACGTGTTGGTTAACGCCCGTAAACAAACCGGTCTCACACAACGTGTTGGTTGACACCCCATAACTAACCTGTCTCACACAACGTGTTAGTTAACGCCCCAAAACTAGCCTGTCTCACATAACGCGTTGGTTAACGCCCCAAAACTAATCTGTCTCACGCACATGTGGGTTAACGCCCAAAAACTAACCTGTCTCAGGCAACGTGTTGGTTAACGCCCAAAAACAAACCTGTCTCACACAACGTGTTAGTTGATGCCCCATAACTAACCTGTCTTACATAACGTGTTGGTTAACGCCCCATAACTAACCTGTCTCACGCAACGCGTGGGTTCACGACGCATTACTAACCTGTCTCACACAACGTGTTGGTTAACGCCCCAAAACAAACATGTCTCACACAACGTGTTGGTTAACGCCCCAAAACTGACCTGTCTCACATAACGCGTTGGTTAAAGCCCCAAAACTATTCTGTCTCACGCAACGTGTGGGTTAACGCCCCATAACTAACCTGTCTTACGCAACGTGTTGGTTAACGCCCCATAACTAACCTGTCTCACACAATGTGTTGGTTGACGCCCAAAAACGAACCTGTCTAACACAACGTGTTGGTTAACGCCCCATAACTAACCCCCTCACACAACGTGTTGGTTAAAGCCCCATAACTAATCTGTCTCACACAACGTGTTGGTTAAGGCCCCAAAACAAACCTGTCTCACACAACGTGTTGGTTAACGCCCCAAAACTGACCTGTCCAACATAACGCGTTGGTTAACGCCCCAAAACTAATCTGCCTCACGCAACGTGTGGGTTGACGCCCCAAAATTAACCTGTCACATGCAACGTGTTGGTTAAAGCCCCATAACTAACCTGTCTCACACAACGTGTTGGTTAACGCCCCATAGCTAACTTGTCTTACACAACGTGTTGGTTAACGCCCTAACACTAACTTGTCTTACACAACGTGTTGGTTAACGTCCCATAACTAACCCCCTCACGCAACGTGTTGGTTAACGCCCCAAAACTGACCTGTCTCACATAACGCGTTGGTTAACGCCCCAGAACAGACCTGTCTCACATAACGCGTTGGTTAACGCCCAAAAACTGACCTGTCTCACAAAAACGTGTTGGATAACTCCCCAAAACTCTCCTGATTCATCTGTTATTTTACAAAAGCATAGCAAAGAGATAGTTAAATAACATTTTAACACACAAATAGATTTTGTATTTACATCCTTGTACAATGTACATAAATTATGAGGACACAATAGTTATCGAATTGTATATGTATACATTATAGATACAGAAAATATAGACCAAATACATCAGTTTCTAAAAGCGTCTCATTCTAGTGTCTAATTCCAACAGTGTATGCTGATAAACAGCAATATTTAATCTTATAAAATGTTGAAATAAGACACAAAAGTGTTACGTGTTTGTACAACAAAAAAGTGTTTGATCCACTGTAAAGCGATAGTAATTTAATTTTATTAATGCAGGATGCTATATAAATGTTCTGCATGAATATATTTTTTGGAAATAAATCACATTTAAAAGGCACATCTTATATACTAGACTTGTTGAAATTTACATTTCTAAGATGATGAAGGTCATACAATTTTAAAAGTGTTCTCAAGATGTGATAAATAATTATTAAATTTACTTTTCGTTGCGTCTTCCAGATCATGTCCAGATCAAAGATTCTTAACAGTGACAAAGAAGTTAATGCCTTCAGGTCTAATTTAAAGGAACAACGATGTCTTCAGAAAAACTTAAGCATTCTTGATACAGAGGCAGTGTACTCTCTCAAACTCATCGACCTTGACAACAGAGGAATCCGAGTGTTTTACAAGCGCTTCAAAGACAAGGTGTCACGGATCAAATCTCACTTAAGTGCTGATGATCTCTCTGAAATGCATGATTTAGAGGCTAAAGGAAAAATGCCGATCATAAACAAAACTGTCAATATTAGCGGAGCCTTAAGGATAGCAGACGCGGAGAAACGTCTTAAAATTCAAAGCACAGAAAATACCCGAAAAGCGAGGAGTGCACATCCTCTTATGAGGCAGAACACACGTAGTTTTGAGTGTCTGACACCACATGACAGAGGACACCAGAGGCCAAACACGACCGGTGGAGCAGTGGAGAGACAGTTGTCATCTTCATTAAATGCTCGGCATGATACTTCTAAGCGGAACTCAGTCGGTAAGTGTCACACTAGTTAGAACTTGACGAGTTAAGACCGATCAGCTCTTTTTAGCAATTCATTGTTTTACCAAAAAAAAAAATCCACCGTATTTTGGCATTACATTTAATAAGGGCTTTATCAAGGCGGTACCCCTGACTTAGGCTATATAAATATGCTACGAGCATTTCTCGGCACGTTTTTTTTTTTTTTAATTTAATTGTCTTTTCATTTATTGAAGGTGTAATGCTTGACATCGCAGAGTTGCCTAAAGGGACGTCGCGTAGTAAATCTTCTCGTGGAAATAAAATACCAAGGCCTGGTCAGTTTTCCCAGCGATCCTTGGAGCTGGATACTGCCAATAACAACAATGCCAAAAGTCCGAAAAGTCCACGAAGTCCGCGTAGTCCTCAGGTATCTGGATCTGAAACTAAACCAGCATCAATCCTTATCAACTCCGTAAAAAGTATTATGACAAAAATCCGAGAATCAGAAAATTGTTATTCAGAACAAGATGTCAATGATCCAAAACAAAATGGTCATAAAAAAATGCATGTTCGAATAGACACTGAATCAGTGTCGGTCTTTCCAGATACTTCACCACAAGAAACCGATGTAAATAACAAAAACTCTCTTGCTGTTCCCAGAACTGTTGAGAAAAGACCTCCATCAACAGGTAAACAATTAAGATCCAAAAACATGGAAAGTCAGGATGATTCTACAGTAAACTTAGATAAGGTAGCCAAATCCAAAAAGACGAATCAATGTGATGACGGGTTGGACATCGGACCGGACAGACAAAGTCTGAGCCGTGTTTCTAATGCCACGCGATACAGCACTGCGTCTGCTGGTCAGTTCTCTTGTCACATGATGCAGGACCGAGAGAGCGCAGTTGCATCTAGACTAGACATCTTCTCTGGAGGAGACGACAACAGGATCGGCGAGTACCTAGGAGAGGACCCGTATGAGGAGAGGCGACAGAGGATGTTATCGGGGGAACAGGAACGGATGGAGGAACTTCTGGACCAAAAAGATTTTTATCTAGAACGAATCGACTTACACATCAGAGAGATGGAGAAAAGGAATCGGCAGATGTCTATAATTGCTCCCACCATGGATGTTCCTGACAACGTTCTCCGCCAGGTACGCAAGGAGGCTGGGGATCGAGCCAGGGCATCGAGGCTTAATAAAATGCGGCAAGGTATACACAGATCTTCAATATCGGAAGAGGAGAGGAAACGTCGTGCTCAGGAGATGTGGAAGGATGTCAATAAGTGTCGGTATCTTAGAGTGCCTTCAGACAGAATCGACCTTTCTGGTATAGTTACACTAGCTTCAGCACAAATGAAACTGCTAAGCGCAATGAGAAATGGTGAGGAGATGTAACCAATGCCAATCACAAATATTATATGTGAAATAGTGACTCAAACTATCTGGAGAATATTTATTGTGACTTAATTTTTGTATATACCTAACTGATATAAATCCCAGCCTTAGAGTAGTTAGGAGCATATCATAAAGATAAGTTAATTTGTGAAGTGGCTTAAAGTATTAGGTCATTTTCGTTAAGTAAATTATTAACATCATTGGATCTCGTATATAAATAAGTTATAGTTTGGGGTCGTTCAGATTTGTCAGTTTCTTCCGTTATGTAAGTGACTTAATCTTAAATATTTAGAGAGAAAAGTTCTAAAAATCAAAAATCAAGTATCATCATTCTGTGTTTATCTCATCATATCGCTATTTGTGAGTCGACGACACAACCTGTTATGGTAAACATATAGAAAATTAATTTTCGAAAGCTTATAAAACAATGGTTCTGTTGATTATGTTTAAGGCAGTGTTTCTTTATTGCCTAATTGTTCGTACAATATACCATGTACAACACATATATTGTTTTATAGGAGATGCCTATCTAGTATTTTGTTAATGTTGCTTTTTCTCCTACCTCTTCTTATACCATGTGCCACACAAGGAGAAATTCTAACGTAAAACGTAATGTCACTAAATTTACATTTTCATCAGTGGACAACTGACATCGACTCACTGCAATAAAACAATGATATAACATATTTGCTGGCATTGCTTAATTTGTTTAACTTATAAGTGGCATATCCTTTCTCTATGCTGTAAGTTAAATAGTACCTTATGAAGAAGATCCATTGTTTTTATGTTCTTTAAAACTGTTTATTTAGGTCAGGACATTTGCAGTTATGCTATCTGGCAATCTTGGGTAAAATTTCAATATCCTTTACAAAATAAGCTATACTCGTTTTATTATGCCACCTTTTAGATATGTACAGTATAGCTTCATTCAACGCTAATTGGATGTGTTATTATTCAGTCAGTGTTGGGGAAACAGATTTTTGTTTATCTATGAAATACATAGCATTCACTATATATATTCATTGTTGAATTGTAACTTAACAAAATGAATAGTAAGTTTTCCTTTGTGACGTTGTACTGAAGATGCGATGATTTAATCTATCATCTTTCGCCTATGTATCTTCAGTTTAAGCTGGAAAAAGTCAGCAAGATAACCTTAAAATACACGTAACAGCCGATGAAATGTGACGTGATAAAAAGTAAATGTTGCGATATTCATACCAAACATGTGCATTTATTTACAAACATGCCGGAATACTGTCTATGAATTAAGTTGTGACTAGAACAATAGGATATGATAAAACAATAATCCCTACCTTGCGGGTGTAACAGAAAAATCCTCAACCTCGCTTGACTATATTGTTGTCATAATCTCAGTAGAGCCTTTAGATAGACAACAAAATTTCCCCTTCAGGTAGGAGATTTCTGTCACACCCTCAAGGTAAGGTTAGATGAGAATTTATAAAGTAGTCGCCAAACTGCAAGTACATGAGACCATTGGAACACATAGTTATCTTTATGTCAATTTTAACGAAAATATCTATCTAAGGAACAGTGGTTTAAACAGCTGGAAACCCAAAATAATATATAGCAAAAGGCAGTCATGGTACATAAGATATATTATATAGTATTATGAAAAAACATGACATCCTTAACTATAACGTCTGTTCTACGGAACTGGTATAAGTGCAAATCACTTAAACAGTAGAGTATGGTCCATCCAACTAGTTAACAGTGGCCTCACTGAAAGTCTGGATGTAGCATTTAGCAATTGTAACTACATACACTGGTTCACGTAAGAATCACCTAATAGTAAATATGGGTCAGTGATACTTTTTGATTTGAAATTAAGTACATAAAAGGTCATAAGGACATTATAGTATGTGTGCCCTCCTTTATTATAAAATCAATGTTGATACGTTCCCACTTTATTTGATGGGTAAAGAAATTGAGAAATCAGATACAATATCGCTAATATGTTTCCACTTATTGGTTGTTAATTAAATATAAAATTTAAAAAAATATATATTACAAAGATAAGTTGTAGTTTCACAAATATAAAGTCTTTATCGTTTGTTCATTTATTACACTAAACTTTGTGAATTATCCGGCTACAAAACTATAACGAAAATATACAATTTGCGATATGCAGATGAAACAAAATGTAAACTGACTATGAATTTCATAGTTAAAAGTTACGTTTCCTAAATAGTCACAGTTGTATTCCGTCTTTGCGTATTGCAGAGTTATCTTCTCTTGGGAGCAGGTATTGATTGTTATGTCACTTGTTTGTGAGAGTAACGTCATCAATTTTTCAGAAAACGACGTAATTTGCTCACAAATACCAATGACGTAACAATCAATACCTGCTCCCAAGAGAAGATAACTCTGCAATACGCAAAGACGGAATTGACGTTAGAACATTTCAGTTTTGTCTTCCATTTTTCCCAAGTGAGTTGTTTTCAGTAACTATATATAACTTTCCGTTATATTTTCATAAATAATTATTACTCAATATCAAAATAAATTGTCACTAGACGACGATTTAATATCGTAACAAATGAGTCAGTCGAATTATCAACTCATAGCCATACTTTACATGTTACATATTATTAACTTGTTCACGGGTTGTATCGAAACAGTAAGAAAACAGGTTGAAGGATTATAGAACTAGTCTGTACAGCCTTACCCCTGTAATATACACGAAAGGATAAGCTACTGTACATTAACATCTAACCTTTGGTACAAGAGGTCCAGTGGGTATTTACATGTTCTCCTGTGGCTACAACGTCCGGATCAAGTACTGAACACACCAAATGGTTTAAATGCACCGAGGACAATACATTCATATAAAATAACAATGCATGCCAATCTGGATAATCCCTATTAGTGAACGCGAGGTAAAGAGTGAGTAATCGGATACAATCTTAACGTGTAGTGGTCCTATATGCACAGTTTTATTGGTATCGTTACTACAGAGAAATATCAAAATGGCAGACGAAGAAAGGACGACAGGAATCAAAATGGCATATACACATTATATGTATAGCTCGCTATAACTACCTCGGAGGTGCAGGACTGACAACAGTAAAGGTAGGATGATGTTATCTTTCATGCGTACGGGTATACATTTTAATCGGTTACAGCTTTTATATCATGTAACGTATTAGACGAGCTAGTCCTGAATTTTAAATAACCATGGCTGATATTATTGAATATAATAGTCTAAAGGTCACCGAGGAAATATAGAATTATTTTGTTGTAATCAAATGTTTGTCAATTCACTTTAAACCGATTAATTGTATGATCGTTTAGTTGTGTAAAAAAAACAGCATATTGTCTTAGTAAATGCTTTTAACGATTATAAATTTATGTTCGAAGTATTGTTCGAAATGTAACAATCCTGATACTTTAGTTTGATTTTTGGTAAATATTAATGGGAGCTGTTTCATTCAAGATTAGAACAAAATGAGCCATATTCATGATGTTTGAACATGCGTAAAATTGATTTTTTTATGCTGCAGACATTTTTCAAATATAATGTTCCCTTAATCAGCGGGTAGATACATGCCGTCTCTCGCAAAAATATGGACTCACTATGAAATGCATATTGCAACAACTCTTTTCTAATTTTAAATTGCCCACGACCGAGTTCAGATGATGAGAATTGGAATTAATATAGTACAGCTATGCTATATTCAATATCGTGATAATTATAATACAACTCTACATTGATGTGCAATATTCTATTATAGTGCTACGATACATATACAAAGTATATTCCTTATTGTACTTCCTGTCAAACTGACATGTTATATACGCATGTCCTTACTGTCTCCCGTTATACTTATCATATTTTGTTCCTTACTGCTATTGTGCTATGTTAATTTCCTATTTTGGTACAGTGCTTTGCTATATCATTTTCCCTTATAAAGATTCTTGTTATATAATGTCAAGCTTGACGCTATGTTATTTACCTTCTCGTTACATCTCTATTATGTTTCTATTGTTTTATCCATAACCGTTCTTGGACTTCCGGTAATATTGTTATGCTAGTTGATATACTGTTTTAGTCCTATGCTATTTTCTGTTGCAGCGCTTTTCTCTATTCAATAATGTTAAAATATTAACTATGTCCCTCCTCGTAACAGTGTAATGTTATATTCGTTATGAAAAAGAATATCAAGTTATATTCATTATCGTAACAGTTTTATTATATATTCCTTACCAAAAGAGTATTACGCCATATTACTTGTCGGTAAAGGGTCATCCTATACCCCTTACTGTGTTAGTGTTATGCTGATATTATTCTGTTTCCTTAATGTTTCAGTGTTAACCTGTTTCCATACTGTTTAAGTGTTATGCTGTGCCCTTAATATTACTCTGTTATGCTACTTTTCATTCCGTTAGAATTTTATGTTGAGTATGTATAGTCAACGAAAACAAAAATAAACATAAATGGGTGTCAAAAACGTAACTCACACTATCTTTGTTTCTCGTCCAGATGTCGATACCGCAGAAGCGAGCTCACGCGGAGTTCGAATCCAATGCTGTCAAGTCCAACATCAAGGAACAGCGCCGCCTTGAGAAGAACATCACCGTCCTAAACGTTGAGGAAGCATATGCCATGCGTATCCTCAATCTTGATAGCCGAGATATTAACACTTACCGTAATAAAATGAACGAACGCACGGCCAAAATAAAATCTCACCTGACAACTGGTGACATTATCCAGATGAAGGAACTAGAAGCAGCAGGGAAAATGAAGGGTGTTAACAAATCTCCATCACCTTCATCAGCCATCATTGCAGCAGCTGAAAAACGACTTAATATAAAACCCCGCCCAAAAACATCTTTACCAGTTCGCCAATATAACAACAGCCGTAGATATTCTCCGAATATCGAGGATAACAAAGGTGATGACACGAACACACCCAGTCAGGAGGAAATGCTGGTACGAGAATATCAGTCGCGGTCGCTAGTGAAACAGCCATCTTTGTCGAATCTTCATCAAATGTCCACTAACGATTCTGCAGATCAAGACATTAATGCTACTTGGGCTCGACCATCTCCTAAGCCTCGCAAACGTCCGACCACTTCTTTTGTTTCCTCTAACCGATACGGCAGTGATGGTTCAGTCGAAAAGAGATCATCTATTCCATCACCTGTGGTCAGGATTCCAACAGCAGAAAATGCTGATGACACTGTAAGTGACATAGAGGAACTACCAAACGACAACACGTTTATTCCTTACGAAGAAGATAAAGACGCTACTGATCAGGAAGCTCTAATTGAAAAACCAGCACCAAGTCAGAAATATCGCAGGCTGCCAGTCACACCAAAAAGGCAAGAAGTGCGAGACAGTAAAAATGAGGTACCAACAAGGCCTGAAAAGACCCATAAACAAACACGTTGCCCATACAAAGGTACGCCAATGAGAGTGGTGCCCTCTGCAACCCAGATCTCAATGGTATGTAATGATGGTACTCAGTCGACCGCAGCAGGCGAAAAGCCTAGTATATCCCGACCAGGAAGTGGAATTCCTGTGAAGACTGGCGACATCAAACATGACAAGAGGAGGCCAAAAACTGCACAACATGTATCAACTGAAGACAGGGCAATGGAACTTTTTCCTCCATCATACGACAGGAATGAAGCGAGTAAAGATACATACCGACCGAAAACTAAGAAAGAGCATCCGCCGCTTGGTTATGCTGAAATACATCGTAATCGTCGTGTACGATCACCGGATCATGGCTTGAGCGCGCGGCACTCAAGTATTCGTCAAAGTAAACCAGATAACACGGATTCCTTACGACCTGCGTCTAGGAAGCTGCCTGCTCGGCCAGACCGTTCACCTAGTACCAGGATATCTATACGTCCTGTCACAGCCCATTCCCGTTCAACAGAAATAGAGTCAGAAGAACCTAGGCCTGTCCCCGCAAGACGGCTATCTCGTCCACGAACGGCAAAGGCAAACGTCAACCCCGTATACACTGAGGCTGTGAGTCAGAATGTACTTGAATATTCTACATCTGACAATACGTCAACTCTTCCACCGGCTATTAGTCCAAGAGAAAATTTAACTTCCCGGGTTGATTCAAAACCGATCACTAGTGCCTTATCACCTCGACAATCACAGGACCCTTCCTCACAATCCATGACAAGTATCCCTCGATATGTGCCAATGGCTCCCAAGCAGAGGGCATGCATCGTTCCACGATCACCACGAGTTGTAACTGTTACGTCTTCATCTAAAAAATTAAATGCGTCTGTCGTAGACAGACTGAACGATTTCTCCAGTGTGTTACCATATACTTCAGCTGGAAATAGTGTAAACAAACAAACTAATGAGATTCCCATGGTATTACAAAGTCAACAAACGCCTGACCATGTACGGGAAACTTCTACTCACCCAACACATTGTCCTTCAGGCCAGAGAGCACACGCGTCTAATGGTGACTATGATACTCCACCTGGTAATCAGTACAATAATACATACATGAGCCAAAATCATGACCCAGTTGTGGACGATCATCCTAAACCGGACTCTCATACAACTTCTTACCAACAACAAATCCAACAAACATCCATACCACGACCAGGCAGTGCCAGACCTCGTGCTCCCGCTCAGGCAAGCAACCGTTCGTCTCCTCAAAATGACAATGTGAGTTCTGCCACAGATTTTCGTAATACTTTAAGCAGGTCATATGACACACAGGAACATGTCATCAGCGCCAAACCGCCACGACCGATGCAGAGGCCAACAACGGCACGGACGCATGTCTCTGTTGGAGATCCGCCTGCCACAAAACGTAACATTCCACGACCTCGGACGGCCAGGATGCTGCCTTCAACACCACAACACAGGCCACAGCTGGAGAAATATCCCACCAATACAGGACAAGACCATGTTGTCGCTCAGGCTATAGTACATTCTCCAAGGCCACCAACTGCTCCTGCAGAAAGGAGAAGGCAAGTGCCTGATCAAACAGAGTACGTTACCCATGATGCCACAGTACCGGCACCAAGCAGGATAGCTGTGCGCACAAAAATACCAAAAAAGCCATCACTAAAATTCCATTTCGATTCTCATAAAATTGTGACAGAAAATAATGCAAAAGAACCAGACGTAACATTACCTTCCAAAGTGTATTCTTCATTCGAGGAAGCAATGACGGAATACTTAGAGCGTGTTGCCGCAGAAAATATATTTAGTAAGAACGTGCTGCACGGATTTCGCCAAAGTCTTATAAAACTGGAGAAATTAAAATTCTCAAAGATAGAGGACAAAATGACTCTTTTCTTAAATAAGATGGACGAATATTTAGAACGATCGGGCAAGGTAATACCAGAATGGTTCAAACCGCTTCGCTTTAGGAAAACTTTTGAGGAACCCACTGTGGTAACATTTGATCCTGCCACGTATTTCAAAAACAGGAGAAAGTGCAAATATCAACACAACAAAGCTGCGTTCGAGAGACAGGCCAAAAAAGATCCTGACCCCAACGTGGCGTGGAACGGCATCAATAAGTGTCGTTACCTGCGGATACCCAACGAAATGATCGATCATTCGGGCATGCGCACTCTCGGAACAGATCAAATTCAGCTTATGAAAACACTCAAAGGCATCGACTAAATGATTTGCTTAACAAATAAGTCTAGGTATACATTTGTTAAGCTGAATTTGTGTGAACGTAAAGTAGAATTGTTAAAACGCTACTTGGATGCACGAGTTAAATGTGAATCAGTGTTTTGGTTTTAAATGTTTTACTCTTTCATTAAAAAAAAAATCACAATAAAATATCATAATACTGTCTAACCATATAGGAATCTACAGTACGGTATCATACCAAGTAATAGGCCGATGGATGTTATTTGCACAAAACTTTAAGAGAAGACATGTCCGCATTTATGATTTTTGGAGCCTGCTTACTAGCTGACAATAAATTTTCTTAATAAATACGTATGATCAATGAAATGTGAGTAGCCGAAAGACATTATTATTTCCGTTATGCCTGTTACACGTTTTGTTTAACTTACCTAACGTGCACATGGAAGTCTATGGGAAATATTATCCTGGTATGATTATACGGTTGCAGTTATCTCCCCTCCTCCACACAAGTTTCGTTCAGTGAATTGTTCAAGTAAGGGAAGTAACTCTGGTATTCAGAGGAATTTAGGACATAATGATGAAGAGTTAATTATTTGACATTCGAATGTACTTGATTAAGAATACTTTGTAAGGTCGTCGTCGTTTTTTAAAGGTTTTGTTCACAATTATTTAATCTTTAACAATACATTTAGCATCTTGTGTGAAGACGTCGCTTTATGAGACAAGTCTGTATGGGAAAAAATAGTACACCGTACTGCCAACGAAAAACATTTAAAGCTACAGCTAAGTGTAAGAGCATCCATGAAATGCAGTGTGACTGTAGTGTTTGGAATTGCACCAACTTCCTAATAGCTAGGTTTGCAATGCGTGCATGCGAATGAATTCGACCATAAAAAGCGTTTAATTGAAACAATATTAATGTACTTAGTACCATAGTCAGCTTAACGTTTAAAACCTAAAGGGGTGAAAAGGGAACACATTTCTTTAAATTTAAGTGGAAGAGAGAGTATTCAAATTCATAAACAATATTTTGAACTGAATTTATCGTTAAATGTACTAGAAATATCGCATATAATTGAAATTAAATGAGATATCTTAACCATTTATCGGATATACTGTATCATATGTCAGTAGAAAAAAATCTCAATCAGTCTTTTTTTTTTAAATCTTTTTAGGTAGTAAATAATAAGTTGGCCTGCCATATGTATAAACAGAATAATTGATTTAGCTTTATCACTATGTGATGATTTATCATTGAATTATTTTTCTTGTATAACATGAAGATAAGTTCTTCGGTCAATTATAGGGGAGAGGTGAAGAACTGGAATTAGCTTTCGTTTATTTCCCCCAATCATAATTGAATAAACAAAATTCCAGAGTTATTTCATATTGTACAATTTAAGAAAGAAAAAAAATGTTTACACTAACGAAAATATAGTCACATGGTCATAACTAATTTTATTTCTACCACGTTTGCGATGTAACGACACTTTTGATTGGTGAATAACCACGTATTATTGGACGATAGACCATGCGCATGCTTGTATTATTTCGCAAAAGACCATGCACGTGCAACGCTCTTCATAAAAACATCCTGACAAGTGTTAATAAGCGCGTTGGGGGACTGGTTTCATTTGTCTAATGAAATTTCCGGCATTTATTTTTTATATATTATTGAAACAGCGGACAAGTGAGAGATTTCTATTGAAACTCTAGACCTCCTTAAACCTGTTGAGCTCAGGTCATAATGATCCGCTGAGCCTAACGCGAAGGTGACTTGAAATAGTGCTTGTAAATCTATCAAATGCTGCTTCAATGAGAGAAATGACAATAGGAAGTTGGATTATATTGATTGAAATAAAGTTCTTGTATAAAGCATGACGTCAGTGTTAATTATTTATCGTTTGTCGACCAAATGGTCACTGCAAATAAAAAATATCCTTTCCGAGTATCCAGGTTATAAAAACAAAATAGAAAAACAGTCCACTTGATCAGAAATGTTAAACACGCAGCTTATTGTGAATTTAAAACTTTTGACTTTAAACATATTTTATCAACCAAAATTGGAAAATAGGATTTGGCACAAGTTTATACAAGTTATGAAGCCATCTCCTTACAACAATAATTCAAAACAACAGATGATTATATAGACTGTCAATTACAATTCATAATAGTATGAAGCGATTTTTAAAGTAACACATACACATCCAAAAAAAGATATATTTTAAAGTCAACTTCATAATCGAAACATGTTAAAATCTTCCACTGGATCTAAGAAAAGTTTGCACTTGTTTGAATACATTACAATTTGTATCCAAAGCCAGATTTTCATTTCCAAACAGTAATAATTTCAGCGTTAAATGTAAATGATTTATACGATCAAAAAGTACAGTACGAGCATTTGTATAAGTGTGACATTCAAAGAAGAAGTGATAGGCATTTTCGCAATGGTAGCAACAATTTATACAATTAGAGTGTTGGACCAAGTTTGCACGGTAAAGTTCATGTTTGAGAGGACTGCATTCGTGTCTTAGTGGTATGAAGAATGTTTAGTTTTCTGGCACCACGTAGGTAATGAGGGGGTACTGTATATCAAGCTGATTTGAAAGATGAGAAAGACATGGATCTAATATTATAGTCTATAGTATTCCACATTTTTGATGAAGAAGGAAAACAAGATGAACTAGTAGTAGAGAGTCTAAAATTGGGAATTTTGTAGTAATCATTATTTCTAAGAGCATGTCTGTTTTTGTTAGGTAGTTCGGGGTTTGATGCCTATCCATTTTGTAGATTAACTGAAGTTTGCGTCTTCTTCTTCTATCCGAAAGTAATTCAAGACCAGTTTCTGTATATAAAGATTCATTTCTAGCATATGACGGTAAACCTGTAATTATTCTAGCTACGTTGAGCTCTCTCTAACTTTTCAGAATCGACCAGAGTATATCCATCCCAAACCTCACATGCATATTCTAAAACTGGTAATATATAAGTTTTGTAAATTCTTAAGAGAGCATCCCGCTTCAATATATATTTGAGTTTTCGCAAAATATTTATTTTTTTCATTACCGATTTATAGATTTCACTTACTTGATCTGACCATTTTGCATCTGAATTGAATGTTACTCCAAGGTGCCTATGCATACTGAATTTAAAACATATAGGCATCACGTGACAAATGTTAGCGCGCGCAAAAGAGCAGCCTAATTCAAAGAATTAGATAATAACGGTCACATTATCATAGGCGTATGGACACTGAGGTAGACACGGAAAGACTTTCATTACATTTTACTTGGTAGAATAGATATAATCAACATAGATTATATAACTCGGGATTCGAAAATGTTGCTTATTTTTTCCAAAATTCTCTCACCTTCGTTATATATTCCATCATAATACACGCACATACGTTGATTTTTTTAAGTATAATAAATAATCAGCTGTCTGCTTTGTGTTCGCTTGTAAAACAAACAATTTAGTAGAATTGTAAGATATGTCCTGCAAAACTGTCTATTTCGGTTAACGTTTCATTTTGTTCGACGTTTTATATCCTCGTAACAGGCAAGGTCAATGATGGCCGGTTAGGGCAAGTAGACAACACTAAAAAATAGTCAGTCTCTGATTTTTTTTGTATTTGCATGTGCCAAGGGGAATAACTCACGTACTTGTTACAATAGTTATATGTACTATAATTTTAGCACTGCATGCTTTGCAATAACATATACATTCATTTTTTTGACATTTAATGTTATTTGATTAATCTCAATTATTTGAATAAACCATTTCAGATTGTCCAGTATTTTGAGCTGGAAAGTATTTTATTTTTTCTTGCAATCCTAGTGATACATGTGAAAAGATGTAATATACATCTTACTCTATTGTTATACACTATTGTCTATGTTTAAACCAGCCTTTGGCTCAGGAAATTTAAAAAAAACCACTAGACATGTTATATCAGCCCATAATTATAATCAACCTGAAAACCTAAGATATTCACGGCCTGTATATTTATATTGACTGGCTTGATAAATCCATGGAAACGCGGTATTTTAATTTTTTATTTGCAGTATGTCTGTGTGTATGTACATGCATCGGATACCAGGAAAAGAAAACTTTGAGTAAAATAAAAACTAGTGTAAAAGTTCCAAGATGAATCAGAACCGTGGCAATCATATATGTAGATGAGTGAAAGTTGATATGGCAAGATTATAGCCATGAATTAGTTACGACTTAGCATAAGTCAATTTTATTTCAAAACTGGTTGTAGTTGTTGGTTATCATTTGTTCGTGTATGATTTTAACTATGAACGTGTATTTGGTTTTTTGGTTAACATTTTTAAAATGTAAACAGTTATTCGATAAATCATACATGCAACTTAATACTCATTAACTTAAAGCTTGTTAGCTTGATTATAGTAGTTTAAGTATCTCAGTTTTTAAACTGATTTTATTTCAGATTCAGTTGTTAATGTGAGAGATTTCACAGACTGTTTCCAACGGTGATAACTTTATCTCTAAACACTAACGTTAAAGTCATAATTTTCTTCATCATAAATTACATGTATCAATGCCCATCTAAGTTTATAGATTTAAAAGCTGATAAGACTTCATGAAAATGATTCCTTCAGGATACAACCTAATACAGGTCGTTACACATTGGAAACACGTGTGGCCTGTCTTGTGTACAAACATAATGTCTTACCCACCCTGTGTCACAGAACCTCTTTGTCCAGTACAAGCGGAGCGTACTGGCGGCCATTACAGACCGCTCAATCTTTCCGGGTAGGTGGATATAAACGCTGGGTAAACTGTTGGAGGTGTATCGAACGGCCGCTGGTATCAGATAGGGATAAATAACGTGATGGCGAACTACCGATGGCTGTTAGGTATAATTAATAGCGGGTCGATACACAATCAAAACATCTTTGTTATGGAGACCACTACCTTACATGTACAAATGTAAGCAACACTTAATTACGTGGATACCTTTCTACGTAAGAAATATTAATGCCTACTTTGGGCTATGAAATGTATGAAATATCGAATTTCTTTTCAAACAACCGTATTAGTGTTAACACGGGTATCTCTAACACTGTGTTCATTATGTGACTAAAATTGAATTTGTTTCAACTGTAATTAATCCTCATCCGTCAATATGATGGTGTTTTTTTTACCCAACAAATATTGCTTGGCCATTGAGAAGTTATACTCAAATAAATGAAAGCGAAAGTATAAACCATCAAATATATATATATGATATTCTAGGTCCCTTGTATCATACATATATAGCAGGATATATTTCATGAGTGTTCCGAAAGAGCATACTCAAAACAATCAGCCAAAAAGATGGACGTATTAGCGTGAGCGATTGTCTATGTGACGTCAATCTCATGATTATGTAGAAAGTGACACAAAACTCTCGCAGTTGCGTGTTTGAGGAGGATATGGAGAACATGCATACGTGTGGAAATACATTTTGCATATACACACCAGAAACGTAATTTTTGTAAAGAGAAAGTTGGGTGGGCCTTAGCCCGAGTTTCCTCTGGCCCTAACACCAGACTTAGACTTTTTGACATATCTGTATGTCAAAAAGTCTAAGTCTGGTGTTAGGGCCAGAGGATACTCGGGCTAGGTGCACGCGCCTGTTTTCAAACTCCGATGATTTTCATACGTCTTGTACAATCATATATAGGCAATGAAACTTTTATAAACTGATGATGTATCAAGATAGTTCCAACCATACACCCAATTGTTTGTTCTCATGTCCCTGTGTTTGTTGTGGTACATGCTATTAACACTGGTGATGTTCTCTAATACTGCACTACCAGCACGTCATCATTACAACAGGTTTTGCTGATGCATTATTAAGAGAAGTTCATTTCCTATATAAAGTACTGTATTTGCAAGTAGTCATACGGTATATAGGTGTTACATTTTACAGTTCCGCCAACTCTTTTGAAACTTTCTTAACTTCCATTGAACTCTCTGCAAAACTTGTGGCCATTTCGACAAAGAATCTCTGAGAAACAATTTAAGTACATAAAATATATTTTCTTTCATTAATATATCTGTCAATACCTTCGTATCCTTCATCATCATCAGTGCTATTAAATTCAGTGGCACTACCTACGGCCTATATTGGTGGTACAACAATAAACTCTCAGAAACGGTCGTTTGTGGGTCAATGTTTAATTCACGCATCCGGGTACAGTAGGAATCGCCAGATACGTCAATGATGTGTTTTTCATACTATTTATATGTTTTAAAAGTGTGCATATCGGTTGTCCATACCTTCGTAGAAGCAAAGATATGATTTATAGTTTTATATTACAGGGTGAGAGCGTGAAGGATCATTTTACTTATCATTGACGTTCTCAGCAAGACTGTTCTATGTCAGATTAGCTTAGGAGCTCATTACATGTAATACAAACTAATCTTTTGCCAAATATTTGAAACTTTTTATTCTTTTTTTTGTGTGTTTCCTGTCTCTAAGTAATACTTTTAAATCTGTATAGATAGTTTTGGATTTGAATTTCGATTTTGTATTATGTACTAGATGAATAACTTGGGTTAAGTTGTCTGTAAGGTAATAAGACAGACCACCTAGGCCTAAGTCTTCGTGCGTCACCGCTGTTGGCATTGCTCGCAGGGATTTGCTGATATGCGTTATAATATTGGAAGTAATGATATGCTGGAAGTCGATATTTGTTAATAACACTTTATGATAAAAACTGCACTTTCAGCATTTATTAAATTTCATTATATGACTTGGAAGGTAATAATTGCTAATAACTCTTTAACCAAACTATTCTTTCAGTACATATCAAATGTTACTACTTGGTTATCAAACAAGCTATTTACTTTGATGTTGTGAATACAATGATTTACATTTGGTTGTATCTACCCTTGACGATGAGAATTCTTGTAACGTTTGATTTGGTGATACTCGTATTCATTTGCAAAAGGCATTAATTGTAGAATGTCCAAATGTGCAACACCAATAATATCCAAAGCTGACGAGCACTTTCAAAACCATTCTCAGAAAACGTCCGCACACGTAATTAATACGGTGAAAACTTCACATATAATACACTGTAAATACAACGTGTAAACATTTTTTTATTAATACATAACGTTTGTGTTAGTGACCGCTACCGATGTAATGCCGTGCTGATGTTAGTTAGTGTGTGTACCACTACCCAGTATTTCAGTCACAACCACACCCATCAATGTTATCTATATATTGCTTGCGAATGACGTAATGAAATGTTTGTATGAATTCATGTAGCATATCCGACACCTTGACGATGAGTCAAAGTGGCGTTTGAACATTCCTGTAATATTTGTCCGCCATCATGACGTCACATGTAAAAAGTTTGTGTTCACGTAAATATGACGTAAAAGTCTGCATGTACACGTACTTTCTGACATCATCACGTTGATTGAGTACATTATTTTCTATGACGTATACAGAATATGTGTACATGCAATACAAAATGCGCGTATGACATCCGTAGTAGTCATAATCTACTTGTATGCTCCATTTGACGTAGTTCATAATTGCAAAGTGTCAATCGCTGTACATAGTCAGCAGTGAATGGAAGACGGTTGATTTGACACGTGACTCCATTATATTGCTACTTACCGATATATCCCCAAATTCACATTAATAACAATGTAACACAAGAAAAGTGATTACCTACCATTACCCAATGCATTACATAGCACTTAAGCTTAGTCTTAATCTCATAACACTACTGTTTGTTATACCGAGACTTTCACACCGTTAATCACAGCAGGTCATAATCCGTACTAGGCAGACAGATTTTACTACGTAAGAAAGACTTTTAAAAACACAAAACGGGCATGCGAATCATTTCAACTCATCAGTGTTGCTGTTGTGTGCTCCGCGGATCCCGGAGTAGACGCCTGCTGTCTGGTGTTAGAAACGTCCGGGAGATCATCACTGCTGGATAGTTTTACGCTCGTAGAATCAACCTTCCTATGACCATTTTCACAATAAATAAGCACCTAATATATACACAGGTTAATAGAGGCAGCGTATTGTTCTAGTTGTCTCATTACAAAATTCCAATAGATCATACAAATAAATGACAACAAAAGCGACCTAATGACATTGGTATAGATGTTCGAAAATGACGAGTATAGATTATATCCCAGACTTCAGGCCACTGCCTGGCCATCCCGGTCCTTGAGCATTTGATAAAGCTTCACCTGTCTCTTTGCCGAAGTATCCACGCCGGATAAATCTATCCTCTCGTCCGGCACTCTCAGGTACCGACACTTATTCAAGTCTTTCCAGAGTTCTAACATTTTCTGTTTGTACACTTCTTCATTTGAGAATGAGGTGGCCATGTTTAGACGTGACCTTCCCGGAAGTAGTCTCTTCTTTGGTTTGGGTCGGATACTGGGCATGTCATCCTCGTCGTCGTCGTCCACTTCCTCTTCCCGTTCCACCGTACTGTCCGGAAAATCGAAGTGTGCTACGGCGTTAGTCCAGTCCGGTGAAGGGTTAGCCGCGATATACTCATTTAGCCTCACCATAAAATCATTTTTCCTGTCCTTGAGAGATTTATAGCGGAGCTCCTCCTCGAGTAGCATCTCCTGTCGCCGCTCCTCGTACAAGTCCTCCCCTAGGTTGCTATCTATGGAGTCATCAGAGAAACACGCGGTGGGCGCAGGCGCTGTTTGCACGCGAATGTCTTTCTCGACAGCAGAATGCGAAGAGTATAAAGAATGAGACGGCATGACCGTCGTGGTTGGAGACCTTGGAGGTTGTCCAGAAGGGCGAATTGCCGTTTGAGGGCGCGCACGTTTAACAGAATTTTCAGTCGCCACAACGTTCACAGCACTTGTAGGTCGTCCACCATCGATTGAGTTACGTCGCTTATGCAACAGAGGTTCTGGAGCATCAATGAAAGCCCCTGTGACGGAATTACTCCGGCCTAGTCTGGGAGGAACAGTTTCGGGGCGGGGCGTGCCATTCTTACTGTCCATGGCCGTTATAGGGAAGGGGTACACACTCACAGCACGTGTCGGCTGGCCTTGAAGCTTGAGTCTCTTGGCGGCCGCTGCGATTTTGAGCGCACTACTTAAATTCACAGTGTTACTGTAACACTTCAGCTTGCCTTTCGCGTCCAAGTCCTTCAATGTTGAGATTTCATCGGCGTTTAGGTTTGATTTTATACGCGACACTTTATCCTTGAGGCGTTTGTAGTTGACCTTGACGATCCTGTGGTCAAGGTTAAGCAGTTTAATTGAATAATCCTTCTCTAGCTGAAGAGTCTGCATTGACTTCTCCAGGGTCCTCTGCTGCTTCAACTTGTACCGGATGACCGCCTTCTCGTGGTCATTATCTAGGCGGCGCTGTCCAGACATGGCGCCGGTCATGTGATCACCTCAAGATCTGGAAAATATATAAATATACATAGATATTTCATATATACAAATTATGAAGTGTACATGTAGGTAAGTCAAAAGTTTAACTGTAGAAATACACTTAACGAAATATTCGAATGTCAGCAAGACAAACAGGCTTTAGCTACAAAGGATCCTGTAGTACACAGTGGTATACAAAAGACACGGGGTTCAATTACACGGCGATCGGTTCCACTCGAGGAAAAGTATAGGTACTGCTTGAGCTAATTGACCACTTCATACATTTATACCTCTTTAATGTCCAATACATGCGCATGATATGTCAAACATACAAAATCACAATGTGTACCCAAAACAGTCGAAGATATATCTAACGGTCCATGCATTCACAATCCAATTTTATCATATATCATCTGCCCCACGATTTGTTTTAAACATATCTTATTGTAATTTATATACAATACATCTGCCCCACGTACAAGGAGATACGGTGGTCAAGTTATCATTTGTTGTGTGTGAATATGACTAAAGGAGCTACTGCATGGTCCCTTAGAGGTATTTATGAAGACATATTTGGTCATTCGGCATCACTTGAGGAAAAGCCTGACTATTTGAAATACGTTTATATTTGCGAGCATAAACATGAACATGCTGCGAATTCTTTGATTCTACATGTTATGGCCTCAAATTAAAACTGTCAAGATGGCAACCATCGGACATTTTCCTCAAATGTATACATTTCTTCTGGTCGAACACTTTGTTCTTTTGACCTTCGTTATCTTCTATCTAGCTCCTCTAACATTACGTGTTATTCCAAAACCATACATTTTATAAAAACTATTTCTTACCTGGCCATGTTCGCTTTCCGACAACCAACCCGTATATATAGACAATGTTATACGTACATGAGGCTTTATGAACAGTACCCTAACACAATCCAATCTGCGATTGTCACACACCTTCCTGTAGTACTTTAGAGTCAATATTTACCGAATCTCCATTTAGCATTTACTTCTATCATTTGTTAGTTGTTGCCTGGTAGTGGTATAGATTTCAGATTTATTTTAAATGGTAAATATGAGCTTGTATTTGCTCAGATATCCCGTAAATATGTTCGGTGAAGGCCCTGTGCTGAATACATTGCACGAGGGTTCACGCCCCTCTTCACTATTGTAAAAGCTTTCACGTTCTGTACGTACGGAAAATAGCGGTACTACGTTCACGGCGTAGAAACTGGAGTTATTAATGACAGTAGGCTATTAAATGTACGGAAGTGAAGTGAAGTGTACCTGTCACTATTGGTAATTCCGAACAGTTTATAATACAAGCTACTCAATGTTATACACTATACTATCCACTCATTTACGCTTGGGCAACGTAAGCCTTTATTGATACATCACTGCTGGACTTTTTCTCTCGAAAACTCCTATATAGTTATAATACATGTACAGTGTGTTTTAGTTTTAACATAATACACTTTTCCCCCGAACACCCATTATGTAAATACTACATGCATGTATTCATTAAAGGACGATAGTGCCTAGGATAACAGTGATAGTGATACCTACAGGGTGATCCTATACAATGTCCCCCTACAATGAATTTAGTGTTTATCTTATTATATCGAAAGTCAATGACCAAAATATGTTCAGTATATAACAAATGTGGTGTTCATGCCATTATCAAACAAAAGGAATAGTAATTTTAAAACGTCTACCATATGTAAGTGTAAAATACCTGGCTACTACAACCATTCTGAATCAATCACTCTAGAAAAACAGCATGGCAGCTGAAACCAATTGCAACCGTATGCGCATCTTGTCGGCGCAGTCAACATTTTTACTGTCACCCGTTGCTATAGCGCTGCGAAGCACTCTTCAGATGACTCAATGATTGAAAAATATTATTATTTCGACCAGTCAGATTACAGGTTTTCATATAGGGAATAATGATATTTTGTACAAATCTTCCGTTATGGTAATCATAAACTCTTTAACATTGATAATCCGACGTTCCTGCTATCATGTGACCTATATTATACACTGAGCGCTGAAAATAAGCTGGTCACCGACACCTGACTAGGACAATCACAGAACGACCATATCTAAGTCAAGTAGTGTCTGAGAGGGGTGAGCGACATTACCACGCCCATGAAATCATGGACCCTAGCAATTACATGTATATTGGCTCAATCTGAGATCTAAGGAGGTAGACAAACGCTCAGTAATTAGACTAATTAATGTATTACCTGTGTGCAGTACATGTACACTGTCAATACAAATACTAATTTCACTAGACAAACTCCGAAATCATATGGTAAACACATATATAAATGAGCCAGAAATAATTAACTTAATTCCGGAATTTATAGCTGCATATTTGTTTTATATGGCGAGATATATTTCAGGTGTAAAAAATAGAATTAAGTCTCCAATTTCACTCATTCCTAAGAAATTATCAAAAGAATCATGCATACCTTTCAATGGTAATGTTTCAATATGACAAAACTGTATAGTCATGTTGGTCATATTAATTTCAAATACATGTAAAATACTTATATGATTGGCTTCAAATTATCAAAATTAGAATATTTAAAAAAAAATAAAAAATAAAAAGCCACAGATATGAATTAAACATGATGTAATTTTTGCGTATGATATTTGCTATGATTTCATAGTTGGTTAATTAAAAGCATTAAAAACATACGAATGTAACCTAAAAAGATTAATATTACAATAATCGGGATTTTAGATACAAATTACCTACAAATGTATGAAATATTGAATTTAAAATACGTATTTAGTAAATTCAAATGAAGACATGCACCCCTGTGCATATCACAATTAAAAAGATAAATGAGTCGTCTCCCAAAATTAATCCGAAACCCAGTTATTTTTCTCTAAAATTGTTGACAAACATCTTAATACAAATTTTACCCACGGGATACAAGCATAAAACGACTACCGATATTGATATTTAAGGTAAAAGACACTTTGACAAGCTAGACACACACGGGTAGACGGGTATTCTTTACAGCTATGTCACTGAGCGTAATCGACTGACAATATCGTTAAGAAGTAAAGAAGAAGTAAAGAAAAAGTCCATAATCACCCACTTTTAGTCCGAGCGCGGTAGATTATAACATATTATATTACTCCCTTCAATATGATCCTTTACTCAAGCTGTCACCACACGGGGCGGTTCAGTGGGTACAGACGATAACCACCTTTATACAGACATTAACACAGATATTGGATTAGTATTTACATTATATTGAATATATTTGGTAATTGATTTTCATCTCAACGTAATTAAATGTAAACAAAATGAGATTTCGGCGGAGTGCAAATACTCTTTTACCAAGCCTAAACTTGTCGATGCTCGTAAAAGACCTTTACACAAATACCTCTTATGAATGCAAAAAAAAGATTGCCTTTTGATTATAGAAATACTACGAATTAGATACAATTAGAGAAAGCACTAGGCAGCGCTGGCCTTTCTCGTTAACAATGGCCATTAAGAGTGAACTGTACTAGAGATCTCCGATAACAGGTCTTGATAATTCTCTTTCCTTTCACAGCGACGCTTGTTACTGTATGTTTGTGTACCCGTGTAGTCAGCGTGTAATTTATCTACTCTTACAACACGAACTTCAATTAATCACCCTGCAGAAATATCGTGTGTCATATACCATGTAAATGTGTATTGTTGGGAGCGAAAGTACGAACTTCTCAACCTTCACAAGCTTGCCCTTTTAAACTTGCTCAATGGAGAGGACAATTTCATTTGAATGTGTTAAATAAACAGGTATAATTGATGTTGTATGTTAAATACTATCGAAGTTAATGTTATTGTTGAAAACATATACATATAATTTACATTACAAATTCAATTACAAAGAGAATTTGTCGGATGGTTTTTTTTCATGAACTTTACAAAAGGTTTACAGAAATATATTAAAACCTTACCATGACAGTAATCGTTCTATGTCTAAAGCTGATTTCATTCTCAGAACGTCATCACATCAATATATTGCCATACGCCATTTATCCCAGAATTGAATGCTATCCACAGTACACAAGCATCTCTGAATCCATTCAACACAATAAAAATCAAGGTAAAAACCTGTTCCAAGAAAGTCCCACGCTTGTGGCTTACATAAATGTTCAAAGAGATTTATCGCATGTTTCTCTAGAGAGCGTGACGACCGAACAATTACAAAATAGTTCTTGGCAAAGTATAATCAGTGTGATAACAATACGCAACGGGCCGTATACAACTTGAACACGTCCAGAGTGGCTCGCAAGAGGGCTCAACATGTCCACCTTTATAATCCAACACACTCTCACTCAGTAACGATAATACATACCCGTGTCAGGGGTGGAAACCTATCACGCTTGTTTAAATGCGCCAATTATCGATCTCTGTAGGCCGGACATTCTCCAGATCGATCGGTAGCAAGTCGAAGATAATGGAAGACGCGCCTTTAAGAGCGAGGCCGCTTCAGAGAGGATAACTTTAATAGGTGACCATTGTCTCTAGGACGGTTTCGCTGATCGCCAATACACACAGATATATATATATATATGCTTGTTAGATTTAGCTAGACACCCTGAAGCATTGTACTCAGTTACAAAGGATTTAAAGTTTTCAGAATGACATATTGACACAGCGATATTATCTTCTTTGGGCACCGTGTGTTAGTTTTCAATTTCGTTTTTCTGTCTGATTAGCTGTTTTGAGCTCTAGGGTTTTGTCAAACTATAAATTTGGAGCCGAACGTTCCGCCTACGACTTGCGAATCCTGGAGACCAACTCTGGTCTAGGTATGTCCCTCCACCCTGTCAGACAAGACTCTCACATACAAATATTGACTTGTATCACCGTATCCATCATATGGGTAACATATCGATTGATAGGAAATGCCCTATTCCTAGTATCTAAACACAATCATATACCCGTCATATCAACCAACTAGTGTCTGCCCTACCACTTCACGTGACGAGTACCAAACAATCCCCTATCCTCATAGACTGGACATATTTGGTTATTATAAACGTTAAAGTTACCGACCACTTCGTGATACCTTGGATTTGTTGTCTCAGACAGCAGTGGTCAGATTCATATCATGTCTCTTATGGCTTGTTGTCTGTCACTCGTTGTGACATCGTTAAATACCAAACAAATAATAAAAATGTACAAATCTTGAGGAATCCTTAACTTTATATTTTCCCCGTACATCTAATATAAATTTACTAAGAAAACAAAACTTTAAACTTAAAAATCACCTTAATATACGGAACACTCGTGAAACTGGGCCATGAGTATTTATAACAAGTTCAAATGAAGTTCAGCAACAATTAATCACGAGTTTCAGGCCATTTCTTCCATCAGAAAGCATTGCTGACGTTAAAGAATTTAACTTAGCTTAAGAGTTTGACTTTAGCAATGTATTCCAATAGAATCACTCAAGTCCAGGAATGCTCGTTAAAGTATTGCCAATGTAGATGTATACCTACTCAAAGTTAATGCACTGATTAATTCAAACAAGTTTCGTATTACGTTCTACACTTACTTAACACCAGTTTGTAGTCCAGTCTATAGCTACAGATCTGCTCAAGGGTGATCTGTTTACCACCAGGCCGGGTTGAGTTCAGATATGTCAACACCAACTTACGTTTAATGCAATAACTACTGAAGACCAGCGTAAACCAAACCATTGATTTACACAGTTATCTGAATAATTAAAAAGCCCTTCGGATCCGTATTTATCCTCGATAACATATGTGTTCTTTATCACGTTCTGGTGCTCTAACTCCCGAATATGGTACTTGAACTTAAATCTACCCTGGGTGTAAATAAAAACCAGACTTATATCACGACCTCCTCTGAATATGCCCCCCTTACGAAACACTTCTGTGCAGTATGGCCTCATCAGGGACCAGTTATTCGTATCACTTATGGAAATCTTATATCACATATGTCATCAAGTATATGTGCAAACCGAATAAAAGTAATTATAAAAATATATGACTTGATTTAGCCTGATATTCACGAGGGTACAAAGTACCGCTTTTTTTTAAAGACTTAAGAGCAATTGAATCATTTCGGTTAATGAGTTATAATATAATAAAGCTGGGTGGATTCCAGGACTCCTTTGTGGTGGTCTTCATTACATAACGTAACAAATGACAAAACACACTTTTTAACCATTGGTATTTCCAAGATTATTGAAATTAGAAAAAAAGAACAGTTTTAACATTCAAAATTATCGTTGTTATGTAACTATAGTAACTCACAAACAGAAAAACATGAAAAGTTGATTAGAATATATGTTACTTTGCTCTGATACCCAACGCCTCTTTAAAAAGCTCTCCAGGACGACATTTGTAAAACAGCTTTTTAAAATGTAAATGTGAATTTAAAATTGGTTAATTAATGCAAGACACATTTCAGAGGTACATGTACGTGTACATACAAATGTGTGCATTAAAATATTCACATGTCGGAAGCTAATGATAATGAAGGCTTTAAATGGAGATAAAGAGCAACGATATGCATGTAGCATATAAAATGCAACACATACCTTAATTATCTGACACAACACTAGGGAAGTTTGTTATATCTATATCAAATCCCTGATAGTATGATAGGAAACTGTATATATTTAGGCCCTTATATTATGCTAGCAAGGCTTGCCATACCTAGGCCCTGATGTCGACTCTTATATTACGCTAGCAAGGCTTGCTATACATAGGCCCTGATATCGACCCTTATATTACGCTAGCAAGGTTTGTTATACCTAGGCCCTGATATTACGCTAGTGAGGTTTGCTATATCTAGACCCTTATATTACGCTAACTATGCTTGCTACAATCTAGGCCCTGATATTACGCTAGGGAGGTTTGTTATATCTAGGCCCTGACATTACGCTAGCGAGGTTTGCCATATCTAGGCCGTGATATTACGCTAGCGAGGTTTGCTATATCTAGGCTCTGATATTACGCTAGCGAGGTTTGCTATATTTAGACCCTTATATTACGCTAACAAGGCTTGCTATATCTAGACCCTTATATTACGCTAGCAAGGTTTGCTATACCTAGGCCCTGATATTACGCTAGTGAGGTTTGCTATATCTAGGCCCTGATATTACGCTAGCGAGGTTTGCCATATCTAGGCCCTGATATTACGCTAGCGAGGTTTGCTATATGTATACCATGGTATTACACTAGACAGGGAAATTTGCTATATATAGACCCTGATATTACGATGGGAAGCTTGCTAGTTCAAGACCCTGATATTAAGCTGGGGAAGCATGCTTTATATAGGCCCCGATATTACTCTAGACAATGTAGCTGGCTATATCTAGACCCTGATATTACGGTGAGAAGCTTGCTATATCTAGACCCTATATTACGATGGGGAAACTTGTTAGATAAAGACCCTGATATTAAGCTGGGGAAGCATTCTTTATCTAGGCCCCGATATTACTCTAGACTAGGTAGCTTCCTATATCTAGGCCCTGATATTACATTGGGTAAGCTTGTTATATCTAGGCCCCTATATTACGATGGGGAAACTTGTTAGATAAATACCCTGATATAAGGCTGGGGAAGCATTCTTTATATAGGCCTCGATATTACTCTAGACAAGGTAGCTGGCTATATCTAGACCCTGATATTACGGTGAGAAGCTTGCTATATCTAGACCCTATATTACGATGGGGAAACTTGTTAGATAAATACCCTGATATAAGGCTGGGGAAGCATTCTTTATATAGGTCCCGATATTACTCTAGACAAGGTAGCTGGCTATATCTAGACCATATATTACGATGGGGAAACTTGTTAGATAAATACCCTGATATAAGGCTGGGGAAGCATTCTTTATCTAGGCCCCGATATTACTCTAGACTAGGTAGCTTCCTAAATATAGGCCCTGATATTACATTGGGGAACCTTGTTGTATCTAGGCCCCAAGATAATGCTAAGAAAGATTTTTGTATTTAAGCCTTGATATAATGGTTGTAGAGCTTGATAGCTAGGTAACTATATTTAGGGTGAAAATTAACCTTTTGTATTGTTTTCTTCAATCTGTAATGTCTACAGATACTAAACGAAGACCATATCACATGTCTGATCAATGATGCATGACACGTTGTAATGAACATTTTCAATATTAAGACAACTTATTAATTGTAACATGAATGTGCATGCCCATTTTAAATGTCTTCACATGTCATGCAAAATCCAATATAGATATTTTATGAGTCAACTAAAATATTAATAATCGTAGTAGATCATCTGTTTATATATGGGAAACCTCAATCAATTTACATGTTCATACTAGCTTGAACGATTACATTTCTACAGAAAACTATCTTTATTAACGTTATTAGGTATCCCTCGAAAGCTTGACAATAAATCCCTGAATGTCTTGCCTATTTCACACATTGTAATACGTATAATTTTATCGATGAACAGACTGGAGACAAATTGATTGCGTTTCGACGTCAAAATAATATCCCTGACAGTGTAACGGCTGGACATGGACAAGTTTCGCAAACATCTAATACTCAGTAAGGCTAAGAGTTAAGTCATTTCACCCTAATACAATACAATCATCTAATAATAGCCTATGGATTTCTGTTCTAAAACTATCTGAGTATGTAAAATTAAAACGAAAATGCTATGCCATAACATGCACTCAATTATAAGAGTGTGCAAGTAAACTTTCCTCAATGAGTTCGTGACGGAGCATATCAGCAGTTGTTCTATACTAATGCTAATGGTTGAGAAAACTAATATTGACTGTTGACCCAGACTGTGAATGGCTGGGTCTACTAATATCTATTGCGGATCATTATTAATTTCATTGACTTAATATCAATTAACTAGATACTATTTTTTACGAGGGTAGTAATCAGCTTTCGTAAGAAACTTTTGATTTTCATCAAAAACAATTCACCTACATTTAACGAGAAAAATAGTATTCAGTAGCGTATTATTTTTTTAGCATTGATATAATAATCAAGTAACATGTTTGACGATTCCCAGACCGACCGGGACGAAATGAACACCAATTTAATAAGATTCTGTTTGGATACTGAATGTAATTCATGTGATTGACATACAATATATATACAAACATGAAAATGTGATGGACCTCTGATACTTCCTGTGTGTGATCAAATACATGTATCATTTAAAGATCGCTTTAAGAGACCCCCAAAGTCCAACTTCCTGCATATTTATCAATATGTGTGCTCGGTCACTGGAGAAGTTTGTTCTGGTATCCCCCCACATGGGGTGTGTTTGTTGATAGAATGTCGATAGGGACGTAACCTAGTGTCACTATGACTCTTGGGTATGATCCTAATCTGTCAACATGTCACCTGGGAATCATGGACCAACACTTTGGGGGACCTCTTTCAGTAAGGTAAGGGTTGCACCTGTGCACGCTGTTGCCGTTCACAACAGGGATAGAGGAGAGATAATCGATAGCAATCTAACATGTTCAAAATACTTTTTGTGGTTAAATTACTTCAATGATTTTTCAATTTGGATTTCTACTGCACTCAGTGAATAAATATTTGAGGGGTTAGCATAGTCAGATAGATCAGCAAGAACTTAAGTCGGGCACAAAATGCAACTGTGACAGTTATGACTAATCATAATATAGACAATTTGCCGAATAGCATCAAATAAACGCAACCTATACATGTACTTGACTTTATGCATATCTACAGTTCATTTTGTAGTGTAATCGAGACACTGACATACATGAACATTTACATGTACAAACTCCGTCCAATCCCAGTAATACAATCCTTAGAATCATCACCCAACATATAACAGCTGTCTTACAGGGAGGGACTCTCACACTGTCCGTATGCATGTATATTAACGACGTCTGAAGTACATCGTTATTAACAGGTGAATCGTATTGACATTAAATACAGGGCCACATATCTCTCTCCACGCTATCCATGACTACCTGCCACCCTGTGGAGGCACCCGCTGGGCAATATCAGACGTTTAAACAAAGCCTTAGGTAGCCTGCAAACACTCTTCTCGTCGTTTGATTGTGTCATTATAGCGATTTCTTTGTTTTATATGAGGGAAACCTGGTATATTCATAGTCTGAGTGCATTATATTACGTGACATACCTAATGGTAGAGTACTGTGTAAGCGCACTCACTAGGAACAAACGCTGGCTGAAAACCAATTTCTTTTGAATGTGAAAGTTATTAAGAGTATCATATGTTGCCTTTTGTCGGAAAAGAAAGGTAAATGGACTTAAGAAACAAGCTAATGAGATTTCTGCAAAGATTCCCCTGCAAACGTTGTAAATTAGTAACGTTACCAATGCTCTATAGACACTTTTCTATGATTCGGAACACCTTTGCCTTTTGCCGTATTTCCACGTATGTTTCAGAACACCTTTGCCTTTTGCTGTATTTTCACGTATGTTTCGGAACACCGTGGACCTTTTCATTCGTTTGACCTTCAGTGCCACTGATTAGTTCTAAATTGACGGAATGACAATATGGTGCAGTAAATTCTTACTTTGTTTGGCGTTTATCATTGACCTTATATTTGTTTTAGATAGGCAATAATTTCAAAATGATGTTTTAAGTTACCTTTGTATCAGGTATATCAATAAAACTAAAAGATACCGAAGTCCTCATTTTCAAAAGATTTAATTATTTGATCATATTTATCGCATATAACTATATAAAATGCTAGATAAAATTAAGTCATCAAAAGGTATTTTGCGCTTCTCTTTTTAAAGTGTTTTCCAAATCTATAGCTTTCTTGCCAATTCATTGACTGGAGATAGATGGAAATATTATTTCATTTAGAGGATACGGTATTAATGTTTAAAATTTCTTACTCTTACAAGGCTAGGGATTCAAAGTTAATGAAAATTACATTCACATTAAAATAAAATATTAATCATTTTGAAATCAATTTGATTTAAAGTTTCAATTACCTTATAAGGTCTTTTTGTTCGCTACATTAGATAACCAATTTTATACGATTTGTCCATAAAGGATTTTATCAAATTGTGACGAGATTATGTGGTATGTTCCTCAGTACACTGTGGCTAACCATGTGATACAGCTTATTCTTTTTAACTACCATCGCCTTTTAACATTAAAAGAACACTTATTCACATATTACATTATGTATCATAATAATGTAATGTAAGATGTACTTATATAGACAATTAAAATCACTAGATATACGTCAAAACGAAGAACATATATGAGAATGTCTATTGCAGATCAAGAAAACCAAACAAAGTTAGAATTTTTGTTTGACACGATATGGTCTTTTTAGTCCAATTAGGGTTCGCCAGCTGTACTCAAGGTCAAAGAATAGTTCATCAAAATTACACAAAATCAGCATTGCGTTATGATATGTTTACATAGGAGTCAATTTAATGGGTTTTTTGCTGCATCCGTGTGAAATGAATTCTGTATATCTTACTCACAGACAATTTGCGTAGTATGACACCTTCTTATAAAACAATGGTCTCACTTAAATATGTACACAAGGGTTTTTGTCTTTCGTTTTCTACCTTTATGTACTATTTTATAAACAGTGTTTTTGTGTTTTACTCACCTCATTAAAACATAATCACACAGTGGAACATACACTCGCACATATCCAACAGGTAAGTGTAAACCAGTAGAGTCCCGGTAAGGTATGATACAAATGACACCCGCGCTACCTTTATACTCTAACCATCCGTCCCCTGGTATTGGTCAGGCGAGTCGCCCATTTAACACCCTGTAAATACATAGGCGTATTTACCTAGGGTATTTAATTTACATGCATGAGTGAAAGTTTACAAGAACAACGTTACTCAATACCTAACGCTAAATTATGCTAAACTACGTGGTTCTCTCTGTGACTGTAACATTATTCTGTGAATACGCTACGGCTGCAATCAAACATAAGAATGCTATTAGGGTATCTGTTTACGCCGGTTAAGAGTAGCGAGTTGCTATACAAGGTCGGTCCGTTATTTCTGATGTATATAAATACTGTATCGACCTCGGGTGCATGTCAGTGCTGACTACACAAGTGGTCGTAAGTCTGACCAGACAAGCGTTAATAATCACTGTACAATAGTCGTCAATTATCGTCAACCTCTGCATCTCGGTAAATTGATCGACATTTCACTGGTCACGCAACCCAAACCACGGCAACATATGGATCAGAGTAGGATGAGAACGCACAGAAGGGCATCGGAATGAAGACTAGGTTTTTCATCGTTGACATGCATCATTATTTCAATAACCCTCATTACCTTTCAATGTTTGAATCGCATTGTGTGTCTAATTAAGAATAAATTATTGATGTATGTTTTGACACATCTGTCAGAAAAAAAGGAATACAGTTAATCTTTTGGGGCAACTTTGCTTAACGAACAAAAATGTTCAGTTCAATTGGTATTGTTGACTAATTCTGATCTGCCAATGCAAAAGCTTTTTTGATATTTATTTCGATCCGTGCATATCGTCCATACCGAATGGTTTTCTTCTATCATTGAACAAACATTGTTTATGATACACAAAATATGCTTTTGTAAGAATTGATGTGTAGTATCAGTGAGTAATTGAGCGGGAACAGATCGTCCTACTAACTTCCGTTATTCTATGGGATATACATTTCACTCACCTACTGATATTTTCAGCCAAAATGTGTTATTGGGAGTTTTTTCATAAACATGTTACCCACCACTAACATGCGTCATCTTCTTCAACTTAGTGTAAATTTGTAACAAATGACCCTTGTACTGACCCTGTATCTAGAACTATTCAAAATTTTCTTTTTGTAAAGTGCACGTTTTAATAAAGGGCAAAGTCGCTCGTTGCATATATAATGAAGCACAACTGTGTACTCAGGCAAGACATAAGGAAATATGATATTTGCACAAACATGTTTCGTGAAAATTGGTAAAGAGAACTTTGTTTATTTTTGATTTATTTGAACTATCAGAGCTTCATTTCTGACTTGATCAACATATTTCATGAGTGGGGTGTTTGTGTCAGTATCGTATCAATATTGACCCCCAGAAGGTTGTTGGTAGCTGTTTGAAGGTTGTTGGCAGCCTTCAAGATCAACAACAAGTAAATTAGACCTACGTCTATTGGGACAGAGGATTAACATAAAATCAATAAACGAAATTCATATGAAGGCATGTCTTTTGTGACGGAGGCATATTGATGTTTAGTTTTATGTTCACCTGACTTAAAAACAGGACAAGAAAACTACATCTGGCAAGTGGAAAACACTTTTCAAGCCTGGTAGAAACACAAGTCATGTCATGTGTCAGTTGTAATTATTATTATACTAAATCAAGCTCTCGTTATAGTGATAGGTAGTGGGCGAACGATTGGCATATTTATTTACCAAAAGTCGTTGTAAAATTCAATGAGTCATTGATTTATATAACTTATTCAATGCCGACCATATCAATCACCTTATCTTTAATTTCTATATTTGATCCTAAACTAATGGCCAATACTATATTTTCCCTTGGGATCAAATAAAGCAGAAACCACAAGAACTCACACATTTCTTGCATAAACGCTAGCAAGATTTCCAGGTTTAAAGGTTTCAATTAAACGAAGTTTGAAATGTGATCAATCAGATGAAATTGGACATAAATTATGTCATCCGACAGAGTTCATTCCAATGCCATACAGTTAGGTAAACCCACCAAAACCTTTAAATGAGTATGGCAACATTCAAGCACAAACCATGTTCATTCTCTCAGAGTAGCTGTAAATTAAATAGCGTGGGCCCCTGAAGTCGTGTCAATTCGACAAATTGCTTGCGTGTTAAAGTGTGCTCATAAATTGTATAAAGGAGGGTAGTTTAGCAATTGTTACCTCTATTACACAATTGTAACGTTCCATATATCAAACAAAATTCGCTATTCTCACCCTCAGAGTATGATTTTCAGCACTAATACGCCAAAGTTATATTACGAATAATTGCAATGCCATTTGATGAGCTTAAAATTTCTCGTTGAATACTTTTAGATACTTAACGCATCTTGATATCTACTTTTCTATTTCGAGTTTTATCCATTTTATTTTCATTCAAAAAAATAAACAAAAAACGTTTAACAGCCTCGTTCTTTTTAAGAAATTCAAAATGTACTTTTAGTACGAGCAATAGACAGAAACACAACAATATTCTTTAAATAGACACACACTACAAATGTAGTGTTGACAACTCAACAATAGCGACTATCAGAGGTATAAACAGAATAAACTCCCCTATACTGCTTTCAGTAACTCATTTAAAATTAGAATTCAGACACACAGGTAAGTTAAACAGTCGTTAACGAAGCGGGCTTTATCATTGAAATAGGCAATTCGTCATGGCACACACTAGTACTTAAATTGGAATGAGATTTGTCTACTGATGCATGGGTATTTCGCTATAACGTTATGAGCAAATAATACTTTATCAAACATTATTGAAAATCTCATTTAAATCTCAAACTTCACAAGTTTGTAAATCTTCACAAGGCGATAATTTGTTTATTGAAAAAGTTGTCGGTGTATTTAATGTTAGGTTAAAGTACTTCTGCTGGGAGGGAGGTATTCCTAACATACCTGTATTCCGGGATATATCATATTTCATTTATATACCGATTTACAAAAGAAATTTACCTTTACTTCACCCAGCACAGTTAAAAATACGGTACGTGATCTGTTAAAATCGAACGAAACAGGGTCATGGTTGAAATGAAACTACAACAGTCAGAACAAGACAAAACTTGTGTGTTTACGGTCATGACAACTAAATATTGTAATATATAATACTTGCAATATAGGTCAGAACAGCTAATATGGTCTTTATATAAACTATTTGTTAGACAACATGTTGTTTCAAGGTGTACCCTATAATTTCAAAATATGAATACCCCTTACACTATACAGTACCTATATATATATATATATATATATATATATATATTATGGGGCAAAGAAGTAATTCCAACAGTGTGGACAAGTTTAGGTTGTCAAATTTTCGGAGCGATCCGCTCCTTTCTCAACACACAGTGAAACAGAACAGTTACATGTACATATACATCATATTACAAGAAGATAGAATTGATATACTATAATTGAAAATATAGCTATTATATATATATATATATATATGCCGAACGTTATGGTACAACGATTAGGTAAAATATTACATATGATAATGTGCATACATAAGGGCTCATCTATAACAATGACAGGTAAAGTGTTGTTTTTAAAACTTATATTAAGACTCACCTGTGTTTTAATCCATTTCTAGTTTACACCACGTTGAGAGGCTACTGTTACCGTCCTATGACGTCCACCTTACCTGTGGGACCACATACACCACTGTACTGTCTACATTAAAATGTAACGGTACTGGTGGACACGAGTCCCACCTGTATATTATTGAGTAAATATCTGTCTCGTCTATTTTTATCACCGAAGGTGTGAAAGCCCCTTTTAAATCCCTTGATTGGTCATTTTTCAGCTAGGATTTCCCGTTCCTTGGCAACCCTAGCAAGCATACCATCAACACTAAGTATGACAGGCGATTGTTCCACCACCTAGGGTTTACTAGATAGAGTACGGGAATACACCATCACAATATATCTATTTAACCTTTTCAAAATACGAAAAGTGATAGTACATATAGGTCCTACGCGTGGATTTTATCGAGTTATAAGTCCTTATCATTTGGGATTTCCTTTTCTACATACACAACGAACATGTATTTATCTTTTGTAAGCAGTTGATGATATTGTCAGATAGTGAAATTGTTTGGAGATTAACCCGGATTAGACATGGATATAAAAATTTACTATGGCCGATATCGGTTCATCATGTTTAAACCTTGGTTTCGTTGATGCTCCTCAACATACAATGATTTAAGCCCTTCTAAATGACAGGCGATTCACTGGTAAAACTGACGTACTACACTAAAGATATCAGGTGGTTTATTTTCTTCTTCCTTACACTATTAAAACCTTATCAAACATCTTTATCAAATTGAAAATTGTACTAGCGATAAACTCAAGGAATTATTTTTTTTAAGGTGTGGAATGTTGTTACTAGGATCATGCTGGAGGAGGTCAATGTAGGACCTCAACAAATTCATCCCAAGCGAGCATTGCACCAAAATAACGAAAATTTCAGCGGGATTAGCGCACAGCGAAAATTCAAATCAGCCAAAATAACAAATAACCAAAATAACAACAAGCAAACATCCAAACTTACAAACAGTGATATTAAAAAAATCTGAATTCAAAATAACAGACAAACGATCAAACATCCAAACGAACAAAACGCGAAAATACACATACAATGTACAAACATACATCCAAAATAACAAACAGAAAAAATAGCAAACAACCAAAATCGCTCAGAGTGATATCACCAGCAACAATATCAGATAGCGAAAAGAACAAACAAGCAAACATTTTCACACACAAGAACGAAGTGAGATTTATCGTCAAAGTACGTACATGTACGTGGTTTTATTGGAAATATTTCCGTATCAAGATAAAAATGAATGAAATCATAAGTTGGAACAGATATTTACATGTAATCTTTAATAAGATGTATATGAATGTACACGTCACAATGTCTCCTGTTAAATCCAGAGAGCGTAGGAGGAAGAGCATGACCGCTCCGTTTAAATTAGTCAACATGTATCTTGTTAAAGTTCAGATCAAATAAATGTAATCATGTCTGAAAATATAAATCTATTTAAAAATAGCGACACTGAAACACACAGTTTACACATTCACGTACAAAATATGTAATGTTCTTGTAAAATTCGCAACCCATAAAGGATGCTTCTACTTTTTGTAATAAAATACTTATATTTCAAGTTTTAAATTAACTGCTTAAATGTATTGTGTTGACTGTGGTGTATGAACATTTATATTTCAAGTCCGCATTGCTTTATTTTTGTTTCCCTGTGCGTTTACAGTTACGCTGTGGTATACGTTGACACTTGGCGTTGACGAAATGGTATATGTTGACACTGGGCGTTGACGATGTGGTACACATTGACACTGGGCATAGCCGCTGTGGTATACGTTTATTTGTGTCCACATTGTGTAATATGTTGTCCTTGTGAATTGACGTTAATGTATTCATGTTTCTGTGTTAACGGCTACGCTGTGGTATACGTTGACACTAGGCGTTGACGCTGTGGTATATGGTTTTTTGTGTACATATTGTGTTTTATTTTCCTTGTGAGTTGACGTTAACTTATATGCTTCCCTTTGCTGTGGTATATGTTGACATTTGGTATTGACGCTGTGGTAAACGTTGACACTTTGCGTTGACGAAGTGGTATACGTTGACACTGGACGTTGACGTTGTGGTATATGTTGACACTGGGCGTTGACGCTGTGGTATATGTTGACATTTGGCATTGACGCTGTGGTATATGTTGACATTTGGTATTGACGCTGTGGTATACGTTGACACTGGAGGTTGACGATGTGGTATATGTTGACATTTGGCATTGACGCTGTAGTATACGTTGACACTTTGCGTTGACGAAGTGGTATACGTTGACACTGGACGTTGACGTTGTGGTATATGTTGACACTGGGCGTTGACGCTGTGGTATATGTTGACATTTGGCATTGACGCTGTGGTATATGTTGACATTTGGTATTGACGCTGTGGTATACGTTGACACTGGAGGTTGACGATGTGGTATATGTTGACATTTGGCATTGACGCTGTAGTATACGTTGACACTTTGCGTTGACGAAGTGGTATACGTTGACACTGGACGTTGACGTTGTGGTATATGTTGACACTGGGCGTTGACGCTGTGGTATATGTTGACATTTGGCATTGACGCTGTGGTATATGTTGACATTTGGTATTGACGCTGTGGTATACGTTGACACTGGAGGTTGACGATGTGGTATATGTTGACATTTGGCATTGACGCTGTAGTATACGTTGACACTTTGCGTTGACGAAGTGGTATACGTTGACACTGGACGTTGACGTTGTGGTATATGTTGACACTGGGCGTTGACGCTGTGGTATATGTTGACATTTGGCATTGACGCTGTAGTATACGTTGACACTTTGCGTTGACGAAGTGGTATACGTTGACACTGGACGTTGACGTTGTGGTATATGTTGACACTGGGCGTTGACGCTGTGGTATATGTTGACATTTGGCATTGACGCTGTGGTATATGTTGGCACTAGGCATTGACGCTGTGGTATACGTTGACACTAGGCATTGACGCTGTGGTATATGTTGACACTGGGCGTTGACTATGTGGTATATGTTGACACTGTGTGTAAACGATGTGGTATATGTTGACACTGGGCATTGACGATGTGGTATATGTTGACACTGGACGTTAACGATGTGGTATATGTTGACACTAGGCGTTGACGCTGTGGTATATGTTGACATTTGGCATTGACGCTGTGGTATACGTTGACACTAGGCGTTGACGATGTGGTATATGTTGACACTGGGCATTGACGCTGTGGTATATGTTGACACTGAGTGTTGACGATGTGGTATATGTTAACACTGGGCGTTGAATATGTGGTATATATGGTATATGTTGACACTGGGCATTGATGCTGTGGTATATGTTGGCACTGGGCGTTGACGCTGTGGTATATGTTGCCACTGGGCGTGGACGCTGTGGTATATGTTGACACTGGACGTTGACGTTGTGGTATATGTTGACACTGGGCGTTGACGCTGTGATATATGTTGACACTTGACATTGACGATGTGGTATATGTTGACACTGAGCGTTGACGATGTGGTATATGTTGACATTTGGCATCGACGCTGTGGTATATGTTGACGCTGTGGTATATGTTTGACACTGAGCATTGACGATGTGGTATACGTTGACACTGGAAGTTGACGCTGTGGTATATGTTGACACTGGCCCTTGACGCTGTGGTATATGTTGACACCTGGCATTGACGATGTGGTACATGTTGACACTGAGCGTTAACGATGTGGTATACGTTGGCACTAGGCGTTGACGATGTGGTATATGTTGACATTTGGCATTGACGCTGTAGTATATGTTGACACTGGGCGTTGACGATGTGGTACACATTGACACTGGGCGTTGATGATGTGGTACACATTGACACTGGGCGTTGACGTTGTGGTATATGTTGACACTGGGCGTTGACGATGTGGTA
>NW_018408099.1:145400-147401 GCF_002113885.1 Mizuhopecten yessoensis
CACATTGACACTCGGCGTTGATGATGTGGTACACATTGACACTGGGCGTTGACGTTGTGGTATATGTTGACACTGGGCGTTGACGATGTGGTATACGTTGACACTGGGCGTTGACGATGTGGTATACGTTAACACTAGGCGTTGACGCTGTGGTATATGTTGACATTTGGCATTGACGCTGTGGTATACGTTGACACTGGGCGTTGACGATGAGGTATATATTGACACTGGGCGTTGACGATGTGGTATATGTTGACACTAGGCGTTGACGATGTGGTGCACATTGACACTGGGCGTTGATGATGTGGTACACATTGACACTGGGCGTTGACGTTGTGGTATATGTTGACACTGGGCGTTGACGATGTGGTACACATTGACACTGGGCGTTGACGATGTGTTATATGTTGACACTGGGCATAGCCGCTGTGGTATATGTTTATTTGTGTCCACATTGTGTAACATGTTGTCCTTGTGAGTTAACGTTAATGTATTCGTGTTTCTGTGCTAACGGCTACGCTGTGGTATACGTTGACACTAGGCGTTGACGCTGTGGTATATGTTTTTTTTGTGTCCATATTGTGTTTTATTTTCCTTGTGAGTTGACGTTAACTTATATGCTTCCCTGTGCGTTGACGGTTACGCTGTGTTATATGTATATTGTCATTGTGTATTGACTTTAATTATGTGTTTCCATGTGTGTCTACGGCTACGTATACGCTTGGGTATATGTATATTGTCCTTGTGTATTGACGTTAATTATTTGTTTCCATGTGTGGCTACGGTTACGCTGGGGTATATGTAGACACTTGGCGTTGACATTGTGGTATATGTTGCCTTTGTATTTTGATTATGTGGTATATGGTGTTGCTGTGTGATGACAGATTTTACTATGGTGTGTTTATGTTGTGTTTCATGTTTTCTTTTTATTTTGACGTATATTTAGTTCTTCAATGTTACCGCGTTATTAAATTTTGTTCTTTTCGTAATGACACTGTTGTATTTTTTTCCATTTGACAATGACATGAATATTGAAAACATCGACTTTGTTTCGGCTGTATGCTTTTGTGGAAGCACAAAACCTGTAATTACTTCGAGAAATATTCAGGCCATAAATCGCTTCACAAGTACAATAGAGTAAAAGATTGTTTCAACGCCTCCAAAGAAAAATTTGTATTTAAATATGTAACTAAATCGAGTGTCGAATAACAAGGGAGCAGTTAGTTTTCAGTTGACGTAGGTTTACGTATATTTCGTATGCTTATAAGATAGAGAAGATAATTATCAACTGATAGCTAGTATCAGCGAAGTCAATTGAAAGTCTTATCTCTACTTACCTCAAGTTAGACGTTGTAGGCGTATGTACATGTATACAACCAAAATTACTATTGTTTGCAGAACACCATGGTAAAATATTTATGTTCATTCGTTGATTGGCGATTCATGCAAATACTTTGCTCAAAAACTTTATCAATGGTCGATTCTAAATAAAGCTTAACTCAGATATTATTTCTGATATTCGTATATAAAGGTATTAAACGATCTGTATTAATATAATAGTACAAGTACTCGCTAAAATTAAGCAAACTTGTGTAAAAGCAAGTAGAACTAGTAATTCTTCTCCGACACATCGAAAGTAATAGCACATGCTAACAGTACTAATAAAGTCAGTCTCCTCCCACACATCAAACACTGAGTGTAAAAGCTAGTAGAACTAATGGTTTTACGAAACATCTAATGCACCATGCAGGATTATAAGTCAGCAGTGCCAATATGATAATTTCTCCAATACGTGAAATAGTAAGTGTAAAAGCTAGTAGTAGGGTTAATTTTTCTCTAAAACATCAAACATAACATGTAAAAGGTAGTTAAGGTCATAGGAGTGTATTGACAAACGGAAATAGGAGGTTCATCCCTAGTTGAAACTCCAATGTAGGGAGACAGTATCACAATTTCCGTATATGCTAATGTTTAATATTAAACTGATGAATATTGGGGGGG
>NW_018408099.1:147613-159309 GCF_002113885.1 Mizuhopecten yessoensis
GGGGGGGTTATTGACAGAACAGTGTGTTCTCTCAATATTAAAGTATTTCAAAGCAACCCATGCATTAATTCAGGTTTTTTTTATCAATGAGTCGCATGTGTCCATTTTTCTGTACTTCAGGAAACCGGCTACATATTTCACTACTGTGAAGTTTTTCAAGAAAGATAACTCTTACATGCAATTACTATGTGTATATGGTTTTATTATAAAATGTCAATTTTAATCGTTTATAGATAATTAATTTTACATAATTTCAGCATTTATTAAATTGATATACATTAATGCAATACTACTCTATGTCAGTATCATTTTCATTGACATTATTTTGCAAAATATTGTGTCTTTCTATTTTTTTAAAAATTCACTCCTTTTTACATAAATTTCCATTTAAAATCCTTAAAATTCTGACAACCTATATTTTGTTGTGGCAGAACATTTTCTTAACTTCAATGCAATATGACTACAAATTTTGAAGAAATTCTACTGAGAAATGGTGACACAATCCTATTACCTTAAGCTAGTAATTATTTCAGACATATCGAAAGTTATAGTAAAAAATAAAGTAAAGAGACAGTGCTAATACCTAGTTATTTTCCTTCCACACATTAAACAGAAAGTGAGAAAAACTAATAGTAGTAGTAACGCCCCTCTTACGCATCGGACGATACATAGGTAAGAATTAAAAGTAAAAGCTACTGACAAAATAGAAAAGCATCGTCGATATGACAATAATAGTAATAGATGGGACATAAAACGAAGAAGATAGCATGTATTCCCACAAACCAAATGAGGCGAACCCAGGTAGCTCTAGAGGGAAAGCGTTACTTAATGATGCACAGTCTGTACCGAGAGAGAATGCAACGTCTGGGAGTCGATCCAAAGACGGAAAACAAGTAATGATATGATAAAGAGACTGGCATTGTTACACATTTGCATCTAAATATAATATTTTTTGAAGTTATGTAAAGGACTTGATACAAACATTTTCATTTTCGACAAATTCAAATATTTGATGTGCCAATACCAAAAACTGATTTTCTACTCGCATGATAAGGATGGTCATTGTCCATCATATATTATTTTTTAATATCACGGTGACTGAAAAAAATGCATTCCATTGCCTTATGTCAATTAATAAATTAAACAGTAAACTTAAAATGGATCAATTTGATGTTGCTCGTGTGTAATGTTACCCTATGGAGGACTGGGATCACTTCTTTCTACACTGTTTTTTTTATTTTTATTTTTTTATCAGAATCAACGTACGTCTCCTTAACTTTATTTGCTCTGAGTAATGTTATTTCAATGAATGTTCAAACGTTTCTGTAAGGAAGTCATCCACTTGATGTTCACATGAATATGTCTGTTCTTGAGTTTATTGAACTTATTATTCTGACAAATTGTTTCCCTTTTCAGGTTCTGATTGTCAACTTGTTTGAACGGAATGGGTTCCAGTCTAGATCTATAATAGCGTTAGTGAATAGAAGAATTGACTGTTATTGGCCCCAGTCCGTATATGACTGGTTGATTGGTATTTGTGGCGCCTTTTGTATTGTCAATCGACAATCGTTAATCATTTAGTCGACAATTAACATTAATCATGTCATATTGATATACAATATTTCACTATTGTATATTTGTATTATAAATATGATGAGTTTGTATGGTTTATCATTGTTAGGAGAGGGCTTACATAGGCTTGGCCTGTTAATAAGTAAACCTTTTGTATGCAAGACCTATACAATAAAATCATTCTAAAATAATGAAAAAAAATAGTGAATGTTTTTTATAATGTTGATGCGAACATTTTCGTCGAATTCCATAGTATGTAGGAAACGTGATTGTGTATCAGCGATAAATTGATGCCTGTTCACGGTCAAGTTCGTCCTGGATATCCAGGGGTTACGCTCATTTTCGCTCTCTACATCCCTGGAATATGTCATAGCAAAATTGCACTTGGTTAAGTTGTGGGAATGATGTCATCCACAGATTCAACAATATTGTGTATTCCAAGAAGTGATGATACGTATACCTTATTCTTTAAAATATCATTAGTATATCGTTGCAGATTTGCAAGCAACAAAATAAGTTAAAAAGTTCCCATGCGGTCACCGGAAGGAAGGACGCTTACCGAAGTATACTTCCTGAACAAAGAACTAATGTACTACATTGTATATGCAATTTTACGGTAGTTGTTCTTTTTCTTGACTCAGAGCCTAAAACAATATAATTCATAAGAATAATATTCTCGATTATATTGCCATCGAAAGATCTAGATAAGACATATGACACGCCCACGACTTTGACCGCAGGGGTGAAATAGATGTGATCGTGCTACGGTATCACGTGGGTCAGAAAAACAGAAAGCTGAATATAACTATACAATAATTATAGTAATCTCGCCAGCCGGCAACGTCAACAGTCGGGTACCTCCCACACATGGATGTTATCTAATTAATTGTTATTGAGTGGGATAGTTATACGGCGAAAACATATATTTATCTTAACTACTTGTTGATGTGTTGTCGGATAGGACATATATCTGGACAATACACGGTTAATTACACCTACGCACATATACACACTTATCATTTACCGTTTCTATATAACGATTCCGTGCCTACCACGCCTTTGACCTTTCCGTTAATACTGTTTGTAAAACATTTCATATCAATAACATTAAATTTACAGTAATTTGGCATCTGGATACAATTGATTCACGATTTAATATATTCATATTTAAACAAGGGCTCTAGCTATACGTAGTACATTAATATGATATTATTTCTTTTATATTTGATTTTAAAAAGTTTTATGATATCAACATGCAGTTCAGCGAAAGGATAACTTTTTTCTGTAAAAATAAAATTCAAATAAAAGATTTTTACCTTAACCTAGATCAGTAGACAAAACATATAAAAAAAGGAAGAAAAAAAGGAAATTTTATTATCCAGCTAGCGAGTGAAAAATTAATTAGACTATGAATAAGATTCTTTTGTATGTATGAAATCTTCTCAGCACAAAATACTTCGATCTTTGTAACAGAACTGGAGTTGACACACACATTTTTTGTGTGTGTTTTACGTCCTATTACACGTAACAGCTATATGGTCATTAAGGACGTGCCAGGTTTTGGTGGTGGAGGAAAGCCGGAGTTCTCGGAGAAAAACCACCGACCTCCGGTCAGTACCTGACAAAACCTGGCACACACAAAAAGGGATAATCAACAAATACAGCTGTATATAAATATTTTCTGATTTAATCTGGTATTCCGCCCGTCTCAATTACCCCTCTTCCATAGTAATTACATGTAAGTACATGTAGTACATACATTCAAACCATTTTTATCTAAAAAATATTTGGCATCATGATTTAAAGACACAAACTGATACAGTGTAGTTTGTAAAGTTTTGCGAATCGCCATTATTATTAAAAAGCGTATGTATCTACATGTGGATATTACATGTATGAGTGAATGCTAGTTCAACTCCTTTTTCACTACTTTTTCCCCGTCGGTCATTTTTACACTGTTTATGCTAGAGGTATCAGTGCGTATTATACGGAAGTTATTAACAGAAATCGCTCTGTCACATTTCGCGGTGTTATTTTATAGTCTATATCAAACGCCGTGAATCTCGTTCTAATCCAATTACTATCGAATTGAAAACCGCAAGCTTTCATTAACTCTTGTATGAAGAAATTTGTTTTTCAATTTCCTATACAGAATTTAATTGAAACTGTGCTTGCTCAATTGCATTATCAAGTTTCAGTGCATTTTTGACATTCAAGTATATAAGTATACCGATCTATAAAACTGTGTGAAAATAATTAGGTCCACAAAGTTACCATGATAATAACTCAATGTTATCTTACTCTTTTTGTGTGTGTAAATTGCAGTACGCATACAATTATATCGAATATCTGGAGACGGGTTTGTTATCTCGTGTGGTTAGTAAAGATTTCTCTTGATATCAATGGAAACAGGATATGCTCGGATTTAAATTATATACCACATACACTTATATCTATTAAAGGTAAATGTATTTTCGCTGGAACTACAGACAGGTGAGTGGGCAATTACAGTTAGTCAATAACTTTTTACTCAAATGCAACATTTTAAAACGATTACTCTGCAAAGGTAAACAAAATTACACAACACGTAATGGATCCCACTGAAACTTATATCACTAGATATTATGTCAGTTAACATTAAAGTGTAATTTTGTGAAACAGAATTATCTCGTTGAACACGACGTAAATACCAGTGGCTATTGGCTTGGTTACAGAACGTTAGAACGTACACATGTATTGCTCATTGGAAGTGTAAATCCAAGACGACGGATATAAACTACATTTATTTTACAACAACTATGGAATAAGTTATAGCAACTTCTATTAATCACTCTTGTTGGGCTCGGAGAAAACGCACGTGGCTGGGCAAAAAGTGATGATCTACGTATACTGGATGCGTTTTTGTTGTGTCGTAACACAGAAACACAAATTACAAGGAAGACATCAATGGCGCATTGATCCCCGAGCATAGTCAACATTGTACATACACTGGACCAACAGGGAAAAACAAGCATAACCATTCACCTCATTGGGGTTGAGATATAACCCTATGGTACGACTCTTAACCCTTTCACCACTGTAGACCATAATGGACTCATCCATATCAATACATGTTAGAGTCTACTAAAGTTACATAGGGGTGAAAGGGTTCAAACATCAAATACTAAGCCGATAGTTTGACAACGTCCTATTAACAGCTAAGGTCATTTAAGGACGTGGCAACCGAAGGATCTTCCCTCTAGAGTTTGGATCCCTCATCGTACCCCAAAAGGGTAAAGGAATCTATTGAGTCCCAATGAGTGTTCCACAAGGGATGAGGAAGAAAGGATTTTAATTTCCTCGAATGCCCTTGTGTAGATACAAGGTGTAGCGGCTTGGACTACGTTTGTAACAGCTCCGTGCACTGTATATAAATAAATTTATATATATTTATATACCGAGCAATTGTTGAAATACGCTTTCATGGGTCAGTTTGGTAAATGTTAATGTGTTAAAACCTTATTCAAATACAAAATTATATCAAGTTTTTAAGCACTGAAAATGCTAAATTATCAGGTACGGGTACAAACTATTTGATATCCAAATCGACAAGGCAATATTCGCTCTCTGTGACGTCTATTAGGGCTCAATGTTCTCTAATGTACCGTTCACGTGTATTCAAGAATCACCCCGAGAACCTCTTTAAATAACCATCGAAGCAAGCATGACATCTCAATCGCCACGCCTTCACATATATCGTATACAAACTCCATAAAACGGTCATACAGATATTGTATACAACACCAAAAGGACGTAGCCAGATACACATATCCCTCGTGGGACAACCATACGAGATCAACAGATTCGCTGTTCTGTTTTTTTATCCCTAAAGTAGAGAATATTTTTTCCCGTGCCTAAAAAGAATGTCTTTCGGTTAAAATAGTACTTTGTATGCAAAACGCCAACACAACATTTTGCATGCATAATATGGCGTCACCTGATTGCTAAATGTTTCCATTTTAGGATGTGTTACCCAAGAGTAGGACAAGAGAATCTCCGCAGGAAGAAAATCCTCAATACAGATGTCTATGATAAAAAAACCACTAACCGACCACTCCTGTGAGCTGTAGACAGGGAAATTAAAACCCTAGGGCTAGGGCAAAATCTATTGCGATAGTCACAGTGGCAAGATTATCCAGCAGAATGTTGGCATTAATTCCTATGGGGACACGCTGTGCCTCTCTTATAACCGACTCGGTTTTGTCCAGACTGAATGTAATGAAGAGCTTGTCAGGACTGGTAACAAAATCCTCTCATTTTCAGATAAATCGATGATGTGTTATCCCTAAATGATAAGAAATTAATTGATCACGTCGACCGCATCTTTTCTCGTGAACCTGAAATATAGGACATTATAGAATATTTTTATCGAATTTGAGTTTGAAGTAAGGTTATTTTAACCCTTCGGTATTCCTGTGTTGTTTTCATTAAAGGCATTCGAAACATTTACAAAATAAATAAATTCCAAACATATCTGTGACAGTGTAATTAACAAGATTAACAAGTCGTCGTATTTATGCGCAGAGGTATAGGTTCACAATTTAAACTATGAAAGGAGTAATCACTTAAGCATTTAAAACATTTAATATTACTAAAACAATCAAATCTAGATAGACATAGAAAATGTCGGTACATATTGTAAATGTATAATATAACCATGCAACCAAATACTTGAAAAATCCCGAAGTATTGAGGTCCCCCCATCTTACCTGTTAGAAGGTGATTATTTTATTCTTACCCAATTGGTCTAGTGATGTAAATGTGTTAACATGAAGTTAATGCGTTGTTCACGTTGCGAAACAAAGTTATTATGGCTGGGAATTTCCTCGTCTTACATCAAATATTTTTATCGGGAAACGTAAGGGAACATCTATCGAAAATACGAGAAAAGTCTCTCTTGTTCTTCCTTTATATGGACAATTATCTCGCTCTTTCATTTGTAAAACGCCATTACGTTGTGATTTACGTTATCGTCAGCAATAGGTCATAGCTTAATGCAGCGTACATGTACAAAGATAAGTGTTAACCATATGCTAGAACAATCATTCTCAATATTTCATCTTCGGTATATTTCATTTTGGTCGTCGCTGTGTTTTTCACAAAACATCCTCCAAAATAGTTCACAACTATATACATGCATAGAACGCTCTCAGTTTGATATGCAGAAGCGTAAAGAGTCGAAAAGTCGAAATTTCTAATAGAAAAAATGCATTTTTTGGGAAATATTGCTGAAGATTGATCAACAAAACTCTGAATTCTTCAAAATCCACAATCCATAATAACATCAACATTTCATCATCCACGGCTTGTGGCCAATCTTCTTTGTGTGAGCCGAGTTGTACATGAGCGTCCAAATCTAAAATCATGCAATTCTTTATTTAATAGCTTGCTTTAGTATGTGCCATCTTTTTTTAGTTCCATATGATTCTTTATGATACTATATATAGCATGTTACAGACGTTGGGCGGATTGGGCGATATGGTCCGTTATCCTTCCTTGATTTCTTTTTTAAATATGGAGAAAATGTTGCAACCGATTGGTAGGTCGCCTTCAGTTCAGGGTTTTCGGCAGTTTTGGTTATTACTTGCGGACTGAAGTTGTCGAACCCCAGAACATTTTAGGGGTATATTTCTGACTCTACTTTGGTCATCTGTTATGATTAAATTAATGTCTTTCACAAAAGATACTAGCGAAACGCATGTCCATCGTGTGTGCGATTCTAGCCTCCGACGAGGCAAATTCTCCGAAGGTCTTCAGAATATTCGCAATGGAGGATACAGTTTCAGTTTTAAAGCCTACGTAATTACAAAATAGTTTTTGTTATTTTGTCAGTGCACTCGTCAAATGTAAAATTTCTCGTTCCTCTTGCGTTGTATTAAATATTGTCGACATCTTCCCGAGATCTCTGATCAATATGTTCTAATACCTTGATCAGGGATCATTACTTATGGGTTTGATTCACTAACTGTTTTTTGCAATTCCAATGCCTTGGCAACTTCAGAAAAGTTCTCCCATGTTGTACGTTTGTATATTTTTTTCATCTTATCATAGCTGCCTCGTCTTTTTTAAGATTATAGGAAATCCTGTATATGCCATAATGTCAAATGATTACACTTTGTAGCCATTTTTTCACATGATAAATGTAGGTGCACACTTAAAAGTATCGACTTTGCATTCCTCTTTGTGAAGACAAGGTCTAGTACTTAACGTATTGCATTGCATACAGTATCTACAGAGAGGAATAAGTTACTGGTGGATATTTTTGATATTGGATGACTATCATAAATGAATCCAGTCAACTTGAATATTAATGAAAGAGCCATCCAAATCAGTGTTGGTAAAAAAATGTCCTTAGTTGAAGAGCTTCTGCATACTCACTAAATTAAAAGTTGTAGTCTGGGTTACATGATCGTCCGTATATATTTGAGATTTCTACTTTGCTGCAGCTGATTCCATTTCTGATCAACTAATAACTATTTCAAATTTACTGAAAATACAAGCTTGCCAAGGGACTGTACCAGCTAGGGATTTCTGGTTTGCAAACTTGTCACTTGACAACATTTTCAATAAATTTGCAAGATTGCATTCTTTTAATCCAAGAATATTATAATGTGTATCTTATTTATTAGATGTCTAATAAATACTAAAAATACATCTGTACATATACCTGCCTCAACCACAAAATTAAAAGAACACAAACATTTTATTTTCCATGTTTAATTTTTCATTTCATTCATATATGGCAGACCTACACTCACTAACAATAGTCAAAAGCATCCAAAACACCTTACTCACACAGTATGACAGGTAAACATATGTCACTTCTTAAAAATTTACTAACACACATTTTTTTTTCTCTCAGTTAAATGTATCCACTCTGCCCTTTCATTACTTATACTCATTACACACATGACATTACATCAAACTCTCATACAAAGCAGCTATCATACTCTACCTCTAATAAGCTGAGTGAGGAGAGTGAAACAGATACATGTACTTCAGTATATTCACTTCATGTCCATTCCAAGCTTTTGAGTGATGTAACAGAACAAGGTCTACATTGACAAGTGATGGACTGACTGATTGACACTGATATACAGAAAAATTGACTGACTGATGGGATTGGAAACCCCCACCCCCCCACAGTCCCCTTTGGTAGTACCAGTGAAGGACTATCTAATTTAAGAAACGGTTATTGTAAGCACTAAAAGGAAGGGTAGCAGGAATAGCAGTAACACAGATTCTTTAGATTTGGACTAATTGTATTAAGCACTTTATATGCATATGCACCATCAATGGTATGCACAATGTAATATTCAGGACAACAAGAAATATCTGATGTTTGTATTATCAACATCTTTACACCACCAAGTCATCATGATCTGTACCTACACCTTCTCTTTGTGTGAGTCCTGTTTACTACAACGTAGATACCTCACAGTAATCTAAACTTACATTGATCAACAAACTTAAATTTCGAAATTGTTCTTGCTCCTTCAATACGTGGACCCTAGGATATAGTAGGCTCCACTTCAATGCTCCCTATCAAAGCGATAGCTTTCTTCCATCCAAAAAACACATGCTTGATACTCTCTCATAACACTGACTGTCGGAGGTCCTGTTATGTTTGCCGGCAGCCATCGTGCTGAGGTGTGGCTGTGCGAAGTTCCCTCCATACAGGTGGGAAGGCTCCTTGGAGGTGCTTTCCACATTTTTGACAAGGGGCGGAGAAAAGTGTCTTGTAGCTGTTAAACCATACCTGGAAAACAAATCCCACATTTAAGTACATACAAATCTTGCATATCTAGTGCTGTTTTAATATTAGCAGATGAATATGAGTGAATTTCACAGTCAGTATGGCTTCAATGTATAAAACTTTTAGTTTTCAAATTTTCCAAATCCTGAGATTTATCATGAACATTTATGTTGTGTATCTTGAGAATTTCCTGGGGTCAGTTTGTTGGAGAATGTTTTACAAATCTTTCGGAAATTATGAGGTCTTCAAAACCACTACATGTCATGATTTGTACCCAAATATTAGAGCCCAACCAATGCATTATCCTAACATAAAGAAGTCTGAACCAAAGTTCTCTTCCATACAGTTTGTATATGCAGCCATCATTTCTTACCAGGAAAGAGCGTAGACTGAGGTCAGGCATCTGGGGGTGACAGAAATGTAGGGTAGCAGCAGTTACCATGTCTGTTACCTGTAAAATCAGTAGATTATGTTTAGAAAATCACTTAAGGATTTGTCAGAAATACTACTGTACCACTTCTGTTTTACCTAATCTTGGGTTGCAAAACACTTTAACAATACTTCCTTTCCATCAGTTTTCAACTTGCTGGAAGATTTTCTCAAAATATATTTTCATAGTAAATGTACATATTAAAAATATTCACTAGCCCCTACATAAAATTCTACTAGCCCAGGTCTAACCTTCTTTTTGTATGGCTTGTTTAAAATATTAATGAATACACATTGTATGTTATCAATATAAAGGAAGGGAGACAACTGCCTTTACCTGCAAAATTAATTGAATTTTTTTTTGAGTGGCCATTTTTTATTTCAAAATACCAGAAAATGTGCAACTGGTCATGGCCACAAGATGATCTTTTGCACCAAACTAGATAAACATTTGCTAGTTAATCTAGTGGAGTCATATAGTATTCTGTCCCTGCTCTCTTACTTGTCTCTGCTCTTTTGCTCCTAGTGGCGCGACACCCTTCATTTACACAATTTTAAACCCTTACAGCTGGGATAACTTATACCTAATTAGGTTCAACTATCCTGGAATAGTATTTCGAAGAACCCCTCCCCTCCATTTGTATTCTGGGCCCCCAATACATCCATCTTTTCCCCATGCGGGCCCATCCCACCTCAGCATTTATACACTTTTAAATGTTCTTGGCCCAAGGATGCTCAATATCAAATATATTTGATTTATTTCATTGCTTTGGAAAGTCTGTGAAAAAGTGTGTTATATAGCTTACCTTATTGAAAACTTGATACCTTGAACGAGACCACAGATCTACCTAAAACACAAAACCGAATCTTACAGCACATATAATGAATGTATACCCTACCAAAACGTAAATATAGACTGCGAGTGTTACATACACAATGTCATTGTACAGAAAAAAATAGAAAAAGAATATACCACATGGAGAGCTGGGCTGACAACAAACAATTTCTGTCTCATTATATATGTAACAAAAGATGTACACTTAATTAGATTGTTGATATTTATCTTCATTCTTAGCAGTGTACAAAAATCCCAGCAAAGAAATTTGTCCATTTTTTCATCAAAATTAAAGCATATATACTGTTGAAATGAGCACAAACCATATTTCAAAGTTGGATATATTATGACTTAATGTGCAGATTTCTAGATATATTGTGAACAAGAGGCCCATGGGCCTTAACGGTCACCTGATATATTTATACAGAGAGTTGATTTTGTTTTTAACATGAACAGAATTATTATTCAAAGTGACAAAAAAACAATAAAACCACCTTATTCAATATCTAGCATACAGATTTAAGACTAAAAAGTATTTGAAACTAGCACCACTGATTCTAAACAAGAAAAATGAAGAAATTTTAGCACACTGACTCCTTTGGGCCCCACCCTACAGCCCTTGGGGGTAGGGCTGGCTCAAAATGTAATATTCAAAGTATCATTTGCCATTATAAACCATAATAAATTTTGCCGCCCCCCCGCCCCTCTCCCCTTCCTTCCCCAGGGTCTAAACATGAGACCCTAGGGTCATAAACCTTAAGACTAAGAGCCTTCAATCTATAGAGAGTGTTTGATTCTACCATATCTTGGTCTTGAGAAGATTTTTTTTGAAATTTCAGTCAATTCAACCCTTTTTGGCCCCACCCATCAGCCCCGGGGGGTCAGTCAGGGCTGATATGTGCATACTATCAAACTGCTATCTAATACTGATAAAGCTAACCTAAATTGAATTACTTCCAATGGAAATTAAACAAATGTTGGTCCAAAATGTGATTTCCCTATATAAACTATAGTAAAGTTTACCCCCTCCCCAGGGGAAAACGTGAGACCCCAGGGTCAAGAAAT
>NW_018408099.1:160361-179638 GCF_002113885.1 Mizuhopecten yessoensis
AGTCAATTTGACCCTTTTTGGCCCCGCCCCTCAGGCCCCTGGGGGCTTAGAACTAAACCGGCAACTTTTTTTGTTGACCTTTGTCCATGGAAGGTTCCTGCAAAATTTCATTGAAATTGGTTCAGTGGTTTTGGAGAAGAAGTCGAAAATGTAAATTGTTTACGGACGCACGACGGACGACGACGGACAAAAGGCGATCGCAATAGGTCACTTGAGACTTTGTCTCAGGTGACCTAAAAATGTATCAAGTTCAAAACTACAAACTGAACAGTGTTAAACTCCTAGGTATAGGGAATTTGAGTAGATAACTGATTTTACCTACTATCTATGTCAGAGTACAATATAAATGGGAGAAAGGAACAAGGTATTTTATCTGGACTATTCTTAAATGGATCCGATTTGGTTTTACTTTGTTAAACATCCTATCAACAACTAAGGTCCTTAAGGACATACCTCTACGATTGTGTATGTGTGTAATATATGCTTGGATGTGTGCATGTGTGCTGGAGGCAGTATGCTGGTGTATATAATTATAAGATTACTCTATTTTGAAACAGATCCAAACTTGTAAAATCTCTACCAGGTACTCTGACTGACATGTACAATACATTTTATAACCAAATAATGTTACAGAGGCTGATGATGAAGATTTTACCTTTCCTTCTGGTGTGAGAAAATCCTCTGAGTAGGCCTTGACAATGACAGATTCGATGAGCAGGCCACGCAGTACAATGAGAGCTCGCAGGGTGCGGGATAGGGTTATCTACGGAAAGTAAAACTTATTAAAAAACTTTTATAGGACTTTACTGATTTTTGTTTATGCCTGAACCGCTCTTAAAAATATGATCTTTTCTGAATTTTTCAAAGTGAACAATTATGTGTTTATTTATTTTTAACCAGTGATCATTTCATACTTTGCTTTTAATTATATTTAAGCATTAGAACAAATTTTAGAAATTACATATCTTACCTGCAGCACTGCACAATTACCCATAGGACGTGACAGTGTTATCGGCATATCTGACCATAGCCGTTCCAATGCACTGATGCACTGATCCACACCCCTGAAACAGTCAACCTCAGCATTGTACACCACCATCCAATAACATGCTGATGATAGATACAAGGATCAAGTGAACCACAGGATCATCAATATTTCAATCTAATTAATTTGAAATCAAAATATTCATTTCAAAAATAAATAGGTGATAACCAATTATTTTTTAAATGGAATCATGGTAATCAACATCTGACTGTCCGATTAGACAGGAAATTGTCCTTACTGTGGAGGAATGGCATGGGCATGAGGTGTCTTTCTTTGTCGTTTGATCGCCAAGGGTTGCCCCCCTTGGTGTGTTCGTTTCAGCTGGTTTGGGCTTAAGATTGCACTGGCATAGTCTGCTAGCTTGTGAACCTAGAACACAAGACAGAATCATAATTCACTTCAAGTTTGACAATAATACAGAATTCATAAAGATATAGGGAACATCTTTTGAATTGATCAATCTTTTAAATGATGTTTAACATTTCTAAATGCCAATGTATTTTACATCAAAATGAAAGAAACATCAGCAGTACAATTTGAATTTTAGCACTGTTACAAAGCAACTTATTTAACTCGAAAAGGATGACAATGTAATAACATGTATTTCAGCATTATACAGAATAACTTGTACTTAAGATGTAACAAACAGTTCCCAGTAAAGTGAAGTTTTTGTGGAGAAGAGTATATATATATATTCACACATATATAATAAATATCACCAACTGCCTGAAAGAAATACAATCTTTGTTTAACTTTACATAAGACTCAACCAATCTGATATTCCCCCAAAATATATCAAACTTTCAGTTTCAAGCAAAACCAAGTGAAAATCCAAGCAATTTTACTTAAGCCACTGCATGTACACGCATAGGGTCTGTTAACTGTTGCTTGATAGTTGATACTGCTTAAAAACTTTTATTTCACAGGAACTAAACTTTTGTACATGTATTTGGTCACTTACGACTTATTAATAAGTTGAACTCATTTTTTTTTATCAGTGACTGATATTTCACATGTTTGTCATTCTACATTTGATTATGTATATTGATACAACTATTACACACACAGTTACCTTATTTGTCCACTTGTGAGCATGAGTGATCTGTGAGTAAATGGGTGTTTTATCATACACAGGGTCAATTCCAACCAGAGCACTGTTAGGAGCAGTGATATTCACACTGTTTAGGTTAGGAACGAGTTTTTCCAAGTCACTACAAAAAAACATTTTGAAAATATAAAATACCATTAAATGCAATTATGTAATTGTGTACTGGTAGATATATATCAACTAAAATTAACATGATATAGTTCTAGTTCTACCATATATATCATGACCACCTCAACTAATTGAAGATTTTGTCACGAAATTGGGTTAATTAATACAGCACAAATGACAGATCTAGAGACTATATATGTTACATAATTATTAATAATTACCTATTATATTTATTCAGATGATAAGGTAACAGATTGAAGGGAGGGGGGAGGATAAGACGGGTTTGGGTTTGTACTGACAAATACAGTCTGAGCTAGCAAGTGATTGGGACGATCCGGACCGACAGGACTTACCCGACCGTCCGCCAGCACTAAATTATAAAGTGGAGTAGAAAGTAGAGTTAAGAGAGGAACAATTTATTTCAAAGACAGTCCGAGAGAGAGGTCCGAGCAGGTCAGTGATTGGGCAACCCCCAATCGAAAGCGATTTGACACATATCAGGCTCCTCTCCTCTGGACAATTTTTTTTTATGTCTTTTTTTGTGTAAGGATCCCAAACAGAGCAAGCATATTCTAAAGAGGGTCTAACCAAAGATTTGTAAGCAGCCTGTTCTTAAATGTTGCCGAGCTTACTTTTAGGTTTCTTCTGAAAATTATATACTAGAGTATAGAGTAGAATCTGCCTTGTTGCAAATGTGATCTACATGAGATCTAGAGTCCCATTTCAAATCTGATCCGAGGGTTACTCCTAGGTATTTCACAGAATGAACATGTTTTAATATTTGGCCATGAAGTAAATAATAAAAAAATTATATGTACACTGTAGACAAAATCAGAAAAAAAGAAAAGCTTACATTGCCAAATTTAGAATATGAAATTTGATGAATTTGAATTTTATTTAATTCGAAGTTTAAAACTTTAAACTTTATTCATATAAAAGGAACTTTGTGGCAGAAATAAAATAAATCTGTTTCATCAAAATTTCTATTGATGTATCAAATAATAGATGTTCATAACTTTTAAAGGTTTTTCAGTTTTGCATATTTAAAAAGGCAACTGTAAATATTGTCAAAAAACCTGTCTATTTATCTAGAATTCTTTTTAGTATTTTTTGATAGAGCTGACTGAGCCCTCAATAAAAAATGATTTACTACGTACTGTACATGTGTGATCTGCATTTTAGACAAAACCACAGTCCCAGTGAATAATGCAGGAATAGAATGTTAGTACCCTTTTTTTGAAATAGGGGGAAATATATATATTCTGTAGGTGTATGTCGTCCCATCCAGGTATATGTAGGGCTGCAGGCCTGAGCCAGGGGGAGAGTACAAGAGGGGAGCATGGATTAGATCTTTATTTTTGTTCCTTGCTGTTCATTATTTATTATAAAAATATCAGTAGTGACAATTAACATCAACACAGAGAAAATGAATTAAATCACTCAGTTGTGGAACTAGAAATTTATGCAGTATTTTAGTTACAAGTGGGTGAATTTTTAATTGCAACTTGGGAAATAAAGCATAAATATGGGAAAATATTGCCAAAATTGGACGGGGGAACTGGCCCATATTCGCATTATTCGGCTATAAAAAGGCCTGTATATATCCACGAGTCCATACAATGAGATAGTATATTTCTACGTACATGTAGTAACTTATAGTACAAAAAACTGACATTACTTGTCCATCCCAATAGCCTAAGGGAGACAACTGGAAGAATTCTGGGCCATAAATAGTGATATCAACATTCTTAAAATGTTTAAACACGCATATATACCCTTTGGAAATATACTCTTTCGGTTATACTTTAATAGTCAGTAAAGTGTAGATTGATCACAACGCTTGTTCAAGCGAAAGTACACTCAGCATGCCCTAACTACATAAGGTAAGCACAGTACATGACAATCTGAAACAAAAGACTGAATGTTCAATATGAAGAGATATACCTGTAATTGTCATTTACTGTCAATAATGCCTTTTGTAAAACATTTAGAGATGCTTTTTCGTTTCCTTGACTGATGTGATAACCATCTGACAAGTCAGAAAAAACACGGGTGACGCTTGTCCGTAGTTTTTGTGTTAAACTTATTGCTTGAGTCAACCTTTCCACTTCGTTGTCCGCCATTTTAGGTATTTTGGAACTCTTCAATGTTCAATTGAAAATCCCCAAAAAGTTCCGAAAGGCTAAAGTAAACATTACCAAGCTGATAACTACTTCACATCTTGTTGTAAGTATAAATTAATACTTGCTAGCAGTATTTATGCTAAGAGAAATATCGATTAGGCTAGGGCTAGAAGTAGAAGTAGCGACAAATTTAAACCAACGCATCAAACTATTCGGACCAAGGAGTCGTCATTGTTTGCTGTCATGATTCTTTTCTAACTATTTTCTGTTTGTGGCGGCGACTCCCTTGACACCCGGCCCGTCCTCATCTGATTCATTCGGTATTAGCTTTTGTGCGTTCCATTTGGGGACATAGGCCTATATAACATCGACCAAAATAAATCTGCTGCACCCATGAGGCACATATGGGAAATAATCCTGCATTTGGGTAACATCTTTGTATGTTATGGTTGAATGCACTTCGAATCTACTTTCACTATCCTATATAAAAAATCAAAATTTTGTACTTCACTATCTTTATTAAAAATCGCTATTTATATGGTTATTATAAACAACTTTTGGTTGAACGTTTTTTCGTGTTTTGAGATTTTCGTGATTTTAGATGTCCCAACTTTTCTAAGGCTTCAAAGGTCGTGAAATACTTTCAAAACCAAAAACTGTTCAACCAAAATTTGTTTGTAATAACCAATAGATATGGCGATTTTCAACAACGTAAGTGAAGTACAACATTTTGATTTTTTATATAGGATAGTGAAAGTAGATTTGAAGTGCATTCAATCATAACATACAAAGTGTTACCCAAATGCGGGATTATTACCATATGCGCCGTTGCGCCCAACATGCCCATTGCAATATTTGGGATCTGTTGAATATACCTTTCTACTTCAAACTACCGATTATTTCCTTGCGCCTTGCTTGGCAACACCTCACTTTTGGCGTTGATGTTGAATGTTTGCCCAAGTAAGGAAGGCGATGGGTTCTGTCCAAAGGCCGGGACATACCAAAGTCCTTAAAAATGTTAGTTGTTATTCTCTGCTTAACATTCAGCATTTAGGAGAACGGCAACAACTGGTTCATCTGTTGTCAGTATAATGTGACCGGACGGAATGCTGTGCTTGGTGCCTTTGGCATGATAGCACTATAGAGTTGGCATCAGATCCATGCTTTCACAAGGAGGCAACTACACCAACATACCCTGTCTTCAGCACACATACACACATTCACGCTTACACAACACAAATGAAGTGCCTTAGCTGTTAATAGGACGTTAAATCATATGATTCTGGCTTGTGCGAGGACATTAATTCCAAAATGTTTTCATACAACAGTTGTTTTATCTAATTTACAATGGTTAAAGATGAAACCTTTGCATCATAACCATTAAGGGTGTCTGTCTGATCTTTTCCTTTGCAGTCAGCTGGCGGTTATCCTGGTTTTTGACAGCAAAATTATTAGAGACCATTTCTCGTTCTACATCTCACTTTTATCAACTTATTATGCTAATTTAGGAATTCCCTGACCCTATAAAAACATATATTTAGACCCAAAAATCATATGAAAAGGACATCTAGAAGCAAAGATATGTATTTTTTTTATATACCCGAAGCCGGATGGTGGCAATTTTGAATTTTCGTGTCTTACCAAGTTAGTCTACATTTTCAAGAGGTTCACCCCAGCTCATTTTAATCAGCACCCTCATATTGACTTAAATCAACTTTCAAATCTTGGCCCAGGAAAAGTGGTCACGGGACCCCATTGTGGGAGCTCTACTAAATCCATAGAAGATATAGATGAAATGTATTTCGATAACATATATAACTACGCTTCACAAAACTATATATATATATTCACAACCAAGTCATGATCAGTAAATAAAAACACTTATTTCTTGTACTGTACATTCATCTTGTAAGAAATTTTATATAAACAAAAAAAAGTGCTTCCAATTCCATCCTGTAGAAATCAAAACAATAATTCTTCCCATGGCAGCTTCCAAAAGAAGTTATGTAACCTGTGGGCAGTCATGTCACCCATCCAACTACTGACCATGCTCGACGCTGCTGAACTAGTGAGCAGGTCCCCGGGTGATACTGCATCGCTGGAAAGGCTAGCTTGCCAGAAAGGCAGTATTTTCCCCTCATATTCCTTAGCTAATACACTACTCCCCCCTCCGAGAAGTCTCGTCCTGAGACTTGCATTGGCCTGGGGAAGGCTGTAGGTCCTCCCTGTGTATCAAAGCACCTTCCCAAACCACTGGGAACTGGCCTTACATGATCACACAGAGATCCCACCGCTGCCACCAAATGTAACATGTGGGCGGTCACCCATATCCAACTACTGACCAAGCTAGCTCGACGATGCTGAACTAGTGAGCGGGTTCCCAGGTTAAACTGCATCGCTAGAAAAGCTAGCTTGTCAGTGAGGCAGTATTTTCCCCGAATATTCCTTATATATAATGTATATACCTTTTAAAGTCGTTAAAAAGCGAGTATAGAAATCCGTCTGGACAGCTTTGGTACAGCAATACTACCCAATTAAAGTGTTGAGTTACCAAATACACTCAATACAAATGAAGCGAAAATAGATGTAATTTTTAAAAAAATCGTCTCTTAAATTGTTTCATATTTGTTTGTCATATTCTTTTTAATGTTTCCTTCTTTTCTGTAATTTTCCTTTTTTTCTGTTTTCCCTTATTTTATAGGTTTTTATAAAATATAATCGATAAATTGATCTTAATTGTTTCAAATTTCTGTTTGCAGTTTAATCCAGTCCCACTATGCAAGTGGCTGCTTTTATATTTTGGTACTTTAGGATCATATACATGGCATATGTACACAGTATTTCCTTATAAGAAGTTATTGTTTTTAAAAAAAAAGAGATCGTGATTACATTTATTGTATCTACAATGTACTAGAATTAAGCTTTCTTATTTATTACAGATATGTGTATAGTCCTAAGATGACATAAGGTAACTTCAGTTTGGATATGAAGATGTGATATTTGCGGGAGTTTGGTGACCTCAGACTTACCATCATGGGTGTCAAAACTCTGTGGCCGATTTTAGAGGATGCCATTGACACTGAGGACAAGAGTATTCGTGCACAGTCACTGCGGGGGAAACTAGTGGCAGTAGACCTCAGTAGCTGGGTTGTGGAATTTCAGCAAGTCAGTTCTATCAAGAACCTCTATATCAGGTAATGACTCCAGCTATACACATGCTATGTTTATGTATGTTTGGTATTCAACTTCCTTAATTACTACATTAAGAGATTATATACAGTACTTATAATTATCTATATATATATATACAGTAGTTAAGATAGAGTACTATGTAAACAGACTGCTGGATTGAAGGGGTTTGACATTTGTTCATGTGAATGACCTAGGCCTTGACCCCCCTTTACTAGAGAAGATTATTGTATTATTACCTTCAAGCAGATTCTTAAGTATAACATAAGCCTTCTGATGTGAGATGAATAACAAGAGAGTGCTATAGTCCAATTGGGCCTCTTATAAGGTTTCCTTTAAACAAAAATTCTGCACTTTAATCTGCTTTTTAGGGGAGGGTTTACTGATTATTTTGTCTTGTTTTAAATTATTCTGGACTAGTTTGTTAACTTTGGCAAGATGGAGGAAGGGGACACCCTGTTAACACAAAATTGTGAATTTTCTCCTGAATCTGTGATATTTTGAAACACCTTTAGGAATCTGTATTGCCGCACCACTGAGCTCCTGGGGTATGGTATCAAGCTGATCTTTGTGGCAGATGGAATTGCCTCCAAAATGAAGGCCGCTGAGATAAAGAAACGTAAGGAGGCCCAGGGTGGGGAAGCTAGGTCATCAATGGATTACAGCAGAGCAAAATTCCTTTTCATCCTGAAAAAGGTATTTAGAGCATGTGTTGATATTTGTTGTACAATACCATTGTCTTTCACCAGATGATGTAGAAGTGTATATCACATGAGTTAAAGAGTGTGATCATATTTCCAAGTGATTGCAGTCTTTGATTGGTTGACAATTTTGAGCATGTTGCTTCTATAATTTATGGAGTATGCAAAATCTGCAATACATTTTTGAGATTGGAAAAAAATATAATTAATTACTGTCACAGATAAGATGAATTGTTTCTCACACAATTTTAACATTCTCACAAAACTTATATTTCTGAACTGTTTATCTGTTAAAGGAAATCATTGAGATTTCCATTGATGCTACTGTAGGTTTCCAATCATCAGCAATTCCGCATGTTTAGAAATTTAAAAAGACATATCCAGAATCCTGTGAGGAGAAAAAGTCAGGTGGCACAGAGAGATCCTCCAAGAGAAAATCAAGTGGAGGCAGGGGCATGCTGGTAGGATTAAGGGAGAGATCCTCCAAAAGATAATCAGGTGGAGGCAGGGGCATGCTGAAAGGATTAAGGGAAAGATCCTCAGAGAGATAATCAGGTGGCCATGAAGGCAGGGGCATGCTGGAAGGATTAAGGGAGATATCCTCAGAGAGATAATGTGGTGGAGGCAGGGACATACTGGTAGGATTAAGGGAGAGATCCTCAGAGAGATAATCAGGTGGAGGCAAGGGCACTGGTAGGATTAAGGGAGAGATCCTCAGAGAGATCAGAGAGATAATCAGGTGGAGGCAAGGGCACTGGTAGCATTAAGGGAGATATCCTCAGAGAGATAATCAGGTGTAGGCAAGGGCACTGGTAGCATTAAGGGAGATATCCTCAGAGAGATAATCAGGTGTAGGCAAGTGCACTGGTAGCATTAAGGGAGAGATCCTCAGAGAGATAATCAGGTGGAGGCACTGGCATGCTGGTAGGATTAAGGGAGAGATCATCCGAGAGATAATCAGGTGGAGACAGGGGCATGCTGGTAGGATTAAGGGAGAGATCCTCTGAGAGATAATCAGGTGGAGGCAGGGGCATGCTGGTAGGATTAAGGGAGAGATCCTCAGAGAATTAATCAGGTGGAGGCAGGGGCACGCTGGTAGGATTAAGGAAGAGATCCTCCGAGAGATAATCAGGTGGAGACAGGGGCATTCTGGTAGGATTAAGGGAGAGATCCTCTGAGAGATAATCAGGTGGAGGCAGGGGCATGCTGGTAGGATTAAGGGAGAGATCCTCAGAGAATTAATCAGGTGGAGGCAGGGGCACGCTGGTAGGATTAAGGAAGAGATCCTCCGAGAGATAATCAGGTGGAGGCAGGGGCACGCTGGTAGGGTTAAGGGAGAGATCCTCAGAGAATTAATCAGATGGAGGCCGGGACACGCTGGTAGGGTTAAGGGAGAGATCCTCAGAGAGATAATCAGGTGGAGGCAGGGGCACACTGGTAGGACTAAGGGAGAGATCCTCAGAGGGATAATCAGGTGGAGGCAAGGGCACTGGTAGGATTAAGGGAGAGATCCTCCGAGAGATAATCAGGTGGAGGCACTGGCATGCTGGTAGGGTTAAGGGAGAGATCCTCAGAGAGATAATCAGGTGGAGGCAGGGGCACACTGGTAGGACTAAGGGAGAGATCCTCAGAGGGATAATCAGGTGGAGGCAAGGGCACTGGTAGGATTAAGGGAGAGATCCTCCGAGAGATAATCAGGTGGAGGCACTGGCATGCTGGTAGGATTAAGGGAGAGATCCTCAGAGAGATAACCAGGTGGAGGCAGTGGCATGCTGGTAGGGTTAAGGGAGAGATCCTCAGAGAGATAATCAGGTGGAGGCAGGGGCACACTGGTAGGACTAAGGGAGAGATCCTCAGAGGGATAATCAGGTGGAGGCAAGGGCACTGGTAGGATTAAGGGAGAGATCCTCCGAGAGATAATCAGGTGGAGGCACTGGCATGCTGGTAGGATTAAGGGAGAGATCCTCAGAGAGATAATCAGGTGGAGGCAGGGGCACACTGGTAGGACTAAGGGAGAGATCCTCAGAGGGATAATCAGGTGGAGGCAAGGGCACTGGTAGGATTAAGGGAGAGATCCTCCGAGAGATAATCAGGTGGAGGCACTGGCATGCTGGTAGGATTAAGGGAGAGATCCTCAGAGAGATAACCAGGTGGAGGCAGGGGCACACTGGTAGGACTAAGGGAGAGATCCTCAGAGGGATAATCAGGTGGAGGCAAGGGCACTGGTAGGATTAAGGGAGAGATCCTCTATGAGATAATCAGGTGGAGGCAGGGGCACACTGGTAGGACTAAGGGAGAGATCCTCCGAGAGATAATCAGGTGGAGGCAGGGGCAAGCTGGGAGGATTAAGGGAGAGATCCTCAGAGAGATAATCAGGTGGAGGCAGGGGCATGCTGGTAGGGTTAAGGGAGAGATCCTCAGAGAATTAATCAGGTGAAGGCAGGGGCACGCTGGTAGGATTAAGGGAGAGATCCTCCGAGAGATAATCAGGTGAAGGCAGGGGCACCCTGGTAGGATTAAGGGAGAGATCCTCCGAGAGATAATCAGGTGGAGGCAGGGGCACGCTGGTAGGATTAAGGAAGAGATCCTCAGAGAGATAATCAGGGGGAGGCAGGGGCACGCTGGTAGGATTAAGGGAGAGATCCTCTATGAGATAATCAGGTGGAGGCAGGGGCACGCTGGTAGGGTTAATGGAGAGATCCTCTGAGAGATAATCAGGTGGAGGCAGGGGCACGCTGGTAGGATTAAGGGAGAGAGCATTGGTTCAAAATGAGAATATTACAAAGGTTTTAAATAGAATTGAAAGGTGAATGCAAACACGGGAAAGAGGAGTGAATCCATATAATTCAAGCATGTATATGTTATTTTTTGTGTTTCAATGTGGCTGGTTATATATTTGACAGTGTGAAGAGCTACTGAAGATTCTTGGCGTACCATTCCTGTACAGTGACGGAGAAGGAGAAGCTTTGTGTGCCGCTCTCAATGCTGAAGGGGTAGGTAACTCTTTGACATACTGTTAGACAGCCCTTTGCAGTATTACTGTATATGTAAAAATCTTTTGACAGCTGATATTATGCCTGCTTACAATTCTACATTCTATCATGCAAAGACAGTTTGCATTGGCCAATTATCCTCTATAATTGCAAATATAAACATGTAAATCATGTGTTAATGTTCCTAGACAAATTGGTTTTGTCTTAGTAAGCATACCCTCATGGGCATATCTTATTGTTTCGCCATGCATCCACATTAAAATGGCAGAAAAGGACCATTGGTTGCAGCATCGGAAAAAAAAAAGACATCAGCTGTATTTTGAAATGTAAATGATTTATAAGATACATGTACAATCAGTATTTAATATATATTTTTTTATGTTATGGCAGAATATAAATTAATAATTTTTAGCTCAAGGGGCCGCGTGAGCTTATGCCGTACTGCGGCGCCTGTTGTCCAGCCGTCAACTTTTTCTTTTGAACGACTTCTTCTGAAGAACTGGATGACATAGGGTGACGACTTTAGCTCATCTGGCCCAAATGGCCACATGAGCTAATGCCGTACTGCGGCGTTTGTCATCCGGCCGTCAACTTTTTCTTTTGAACGACTTCTGAAGAAGAACTGGAGGACATAGGGTCATGAAATTTGACCGGTAGGTTTATGGTATGGAGTGCTATAAAGTGTCATCATTAAAATGACCTTGACATATACTTTCAAGGTCATGGGTCAAATACATGTATGTTAAAACATTCAAACAACAATATTGACTAGAGCCATGATACTTGGGTATGTTATGTAGACCAGTTGTATGAATCTTTTTCTTGCTTACAGTAATGAGGTCAAAGGTCAACTTTAAGTGCAAGTCGGGGGTTAATGGTCAGGTACCTTGGATGAAGTGCTATACATTTTCCACATTAAAATGACCCTGACCTACTTTCAAGGTCACAGGGGTCAAATATGTTTAAAATATCAAACAACAATATCTCAAGAACCATTTGGTCTAGAGTCATGATTCTTGGTTATGTTATGTAGACCAGCTGTGTGAATCATTTTCTATATTACAGTAATGAATTCAAAGGTCAATTTTAAGTGCTAGCTGGAGTCAAAGGTCAAAGTAGGTTAAAAGTTTTAGAATAAAAATTTCAAATTTCAAACAACAATATCTTAATAAACGTTTAAGAGATGTTTAAATGTCTTGTGTTCTAGTTACCAAATTTGGTCTGAAGTTACCTATATGTCAGTTTCATAAAACAAAAGAAACAAGTGAGCGATACAGGCCCTCTGGGCCTCTTGTTTCTGACATTGTCTCATGATCATTCCTGTTATGGTAACTGTATTTTTCCTATATGTGACATTGACAGAAGGTGGATGGTGTAATGACAAGTGACGTAGATGCATTTCTGTATGGCGCTACAACTGTTTACAGAAACTACCGAACAGAGTCAGGGGTAAGTGTTTAAACATACACTAAAATATTAAAAGGAAGGGTTGGTTTATTTTCTTTTTAAGTCGATAGTAGCAGATTCTTATCAGTGAAGGAATGGTCTTGGTTTTAATATTTCAAACTTCTTTCTATATATATGTATACATATATAAGTGGCTTGATTATGCTATAGTGTACCATCTTATTACCAAGTTATATAAAGTTGGCTGCAATAAATTCATGAAGTAATATATTTTGGGAACAGTCTGAATTATTTAAAGTGTGTCTAATTTTGAGTTTTCCGGGAATTGGATATCATGGGGATTGTTCTTTCATGCGGACTGGATGAAACACATCTAGATCCAGATGTTTTCATTTTAGCAAACATTGAAAAATTCATGACAATTTTTAATAGATTTCATTTCTAAAGGCAGAAAAATAACTGTAATGCATATGCTAGATACAATTATTTTGCATGATGTCTGGTAATTGTCCCATTTGCAGTTATAAACATGGACATTTACCTGTGGGATTTACTTTAGATCTCATTACCAGCACTTGCTACTCTAGGTTTCATATTCTTTAAAATTGACCACTCCTTCGTAATACCTGAGAGTAACACAGATACACAGATTTATTCTGACTGTAGGAAATTGTACAATTTCCTCTGCTGTCAGCTCAATTATAAGAGCTTCCATTACATTTTCCATATGCAAAAATGTAATATGGATAATATTACATAATATTACCAGATTAACACACGAACATAAAATTCACATTTTACTTTGCATTGCTTTTCTTCGATGGCTTTGATATACATGTAGCTGACTTAGCTAAACCATTACCGCGGTAACAAGGCTTTGTTTTCTAGGTACATTATGTTGATGTATACAAGATGGACAAGATTCAGAGCGAGCTGGGCTTAGACCGGAGAGCAATGGTTGTCTGTGCACTGCTGGTGGGATGTGACTGGCACCGGAAAGGGTTGGAAGGTGTTGGGATCAAAAAAGCTCTCGAATTGATTGATAGTATAAAAAAGCTGGGACAAGACCCACTGGACAGGTAGACTTCCCGACTGCTTCACCAGATTATTATACCTACGTTGTATCAGTCCTGTCCTTAGATGAAAACTTGTCTGGACAAGACTTAAATTACATGTCCTAGATCAATTTCAACTAAACTTAATACATGTGATAATTATGCAGTTTTGAATCTCCTATCTATTTTCACATTCAATTTTTTTACAAAGAAATATTTTGCTATTATTTATCATCTTAGTTAAGCCAATATAACTTTTCCTAAAACATTTGACGTCTTATATTGAAAATTTGTGGAAGTGATACATATATAGTGGACATATAACTTATGTCAAATAGACCCCTTTTATTTTGTAAGGATTCAAGGTGGCCATAATATCTTCTGGTTGGCTGAAATAATATTACAGTAATAGTTACAGTTTGTTATAGCTAATTATCTTGTTGATATGTTTTAAGAGTAATACATCAGGGTATACACATGTATATAACTGAAACTAAAACATGCACAAAAGCAAAATAAATAATACTTATCTCCCTTTATAGTGTTAACTCCCTATTGAAATGTTAAAATTTGAGTTAAACAAAATAGGGTATAAATAATCAAAATTAAGCAAATATTTTGTGAGTCATGCAAAAAATGCACTTTTGAAAAATTGTCCCATTAACACAGCTTAAGATCGCCCTAACCATCCAATATGGAACAGTAAGGAAACACAAAAGTCACTATAACAATCATAGAACTAATTTATGTGATCCTTGTGTCTTTTTCAGTATATATTACAATGTACAATATACTTAGAATCAACTGATGTAACTTTCCTTTTGTGATCAGGTTGTGTGGATGGAAAAATAACAAAGAGATTAAGGAATTAGACAAGGTGGTGAAATCAAAGCACTGCAGTAATTGTGACCATGAAGGTAAGCACAAGTCTAGACTAGGGATGACTATACAAGATAAAAGAAAGCTTTAACATAGTAAACACAGGTCTAAACAGTATGTGACCTCAGTTCTTCATTAGGTCTAGGTTAACACAGGTTTTCTATAGGTTAACACAGGTTTTCTATAGGTTAACACAGGTTTTCTATAGGTTAACACAGGTGTTCAATAGGTTAACACATGTTTTCTATAGGTTAACACAGGTTGTAAAAAGGCGAGCACAGGTGATAACAAAGACAACATAGGTGTACAATGTAACCATGACATAAGTTGTTTAAACAGCGCAAAGATCTAATCAATGTGACAAGAGGTCAAAATAATGTTAATGCAGATTTGACAATGTAACCTTACAGGTCCTAACAAGGTCTCTTAACAAGGTCAACACAGATATAAATAATGTGACCAGAGGTCAAAATAATGCTAATACAGATTTAACAATGTAACCTTACAGGTCCTAACAAGGCCTCTTAACAAGGTCACCACAGATCTAAATAATGTGACCAGAGGGCAAAATAATGTTAATACAGATTTAACAATGTTACCTTACAGGTCCTAACAAGGCCTCTTAACAAGGTCACCACAGATCTAAATAATGTGACAAGAGGTCAATATAATGTTAATACAGATTTAACAATGTTATCTTACAGGTCCTAACAAGGTCTCTTGAAAAAGTCATCACAGATCTAAATAATGTGACAAGAGGGCAAAATAATGTTAATACAGATTTGACAATGTTACCTTACAGGTCCTAACAAGGCCTCTTAACAAGGTCAACACAGATATAAATAATGTGACCAGAGGTCAAAATATGTTAATACAGATTTAACAATGTTACCTTACAGGTCCTATCAAGGTCTCTTAACAAGGTCAACACAGATATAAATAATGTGACCAGAGGTCAAAATAATGTTAATCCAGATTTAACAATGTAACCTTACAGGTCCTAACAAGGTCTCTTAAAAAAGTCATCACAGATCTAAATAATGTGACAAGAGGTCAAAATAATGTTAATACAGATTTAACAATGTTACCTTACAGGTCCTAACAAGGTCTCTTAACAAGGTCAACACAGATCTAAAAATGTAAAGCAATAATAACAGACCAAATTTTAGACTGAATGATCTTGACAGTGAAAACTGAAATATGACCTCTCAGTTACTTGTCATCAAGGTCAACATCATTGTAAACTATATTTATAACATAATAAGATGATACTATTTATAGCAGTGTGCACATGTCCTTTATGCTGTGGTAAGTAACTGAATGACCTTGACACTGTGATCTTTTACTCTGTGTAGGTGGGAAATCCAGTCACAAGTCTGAAGGTTGTGGTTACTGTGGAACCTCTGTATCCTGTTTGTCATACAAACCAAACCCTACAGCTGAGTCTGATACCACCACTCCTCCGACAAAACCATGTCGGTGTTCCTGGCACCAACGCAAGAACCACGAGTTGGAGCTCCGGCTTTGGAACAAGGCAATGACAGATGAAACATTCCCCAATCAAGAGGTATTCTATGAGTATAATATCTCAGTCTACCACATTGATGATCTAGTGACCATTTTCATTGGTCAACCCAATAATGTATGCACAATACAGTCCCCTTCTTAGCTCACCTGGCCCGAAGGGCCAAGAGAGCTTATGCCATGTAGCAGCGTCGTCGTCCGTACATTGTCCGGCGTCAATATTTTACTTTAAACAACTTCTTCTTAATAACCAAAAGGCCTAGGGTGATGATATTTGGCCAAAAGCAAACTGGGATGAAGGGCTACCAAGTTTGTTCAAATAAATGACCTTCACCTATTTTCAAGGTCACAGGGGTCAAATATGTTAAAAACTGAAAACAACTACTTCTGAATAACCAACATGCCCTGGGTGATGGTATTTGGCCATTAGCATGCTTAAATAAAGGGCTACCAAATTTGTTAAATGAATGACCTTCATCCATTTTCAAGGTCACAGGGGTTAATTGTCTTAAAAAATCTTTAAACAATTTCTTGTGAATAACTAAGAGGCCTAGAATAATGATATTTGGCCAGTATCATGCTAGGATAAATGGCTACCAAGTTTGTTCAAATGAATGACCTTTACCGATATTAAAGGTCACAGGGGTCAAATATGTTAAAAACCTTTAAACAACTTCTTCTCAATAGCCAAAAGGCCTAGGATGATGCTATTTGGCCAGAAGCAGGCTGTGGTATAGGGCTACCAAGTTTGTTCAAATGAATGACCTTGACTTATATTCAAGGTCACAGGGGTCAAATATGTTTAAAACCTTTGAAGAACTTCTTCTGAATAATCAAGAGGCCTAGGATAAGGATATTTGGTCAGTAATTTACTGGGATGAAGGTCTACCAAGTTTGTTCAAATGAATGACCTTGACAAATATTCAAGGTCACAATGGTAAAATATGTTTAAAACCTTTATACAACTTCTCCTCAATAACCAAAAGTCCTAGGATGATGATATTGAGTTAGTAGCATGCTAGGATGAAGGGCTACCAAGCTTGTTCAAATGAATGACCTTTATTTATATTCAAGGTCACAAGGGTCAAATATGTTAGACACCTTAAAACAATTTCTCCTCAATACCCAAAAGGCCTACGATGATGCTATTTGGCCAGTAGCATGCTGTGATGAAGGGCTACCAAGTTTGTTCAAATGAATGACCTTGACTTATATTCAAGGTCACAGGGGTCAAATATGTTTAAAAACCCTTTAAACAACTTCTACTCAATAGCCCAATAACATGATGATATTTGGCCAGTAGCTTGCTGGGATAAATGGCTACCAAGTTTGTTCAAATGAATGACCTTTACTTATATTCAAGGTCACAGGGGTCAAATATGTTTAAAACCTTTATACAGCTTCTTCTGAATAACTAAGAGGCCTAGGATAATGATATTTAGCCAGTAACATGCTGGGATAAAGGGCTACCAAGGTTATCCAAATGAATGACCTTTGACTATATTCAAGGTCACAGGGGTCAAATATGTTTAAAATCTTTAAACAACTTCTCAATAAGCAAAAGACCAAGGGTGATGATATTTGGTCATTTACATGGTGGGATGAAGGGCTACCAAGTTTGTTAAAATGAATGACCTTCGCCCATATTCAAGGTCACAGTGGTCAATATATGTTTAAATCTTTAAATGACTTGTTCTGTATAACCAAAAGGTCCAGGGTAATGATGTTTTGCCAAAAATGTTCGACATTCAAGGTCACAGGCATCATATGTTTAAATCTTTTATAAGGTTATTATGAATCAAACACTGATATTTTACCTGTAGCTGTAATTTAGTCTACTTTTAAGTTTACAAGTGTGAGATTAATACCAGGTGAGCGATTCAGGCCCATTGGGCCTCTTGTTATGAAGTAAAAACACGGCACATATTAAAAAGTGCTGGGCCTGTCGCTTTAAAGACATTGAAATTTCTAATACACTACAGTATTTGCATGTTAATATATATGACACAGTGGTGTTCAGAAAGATACTTATACAATGGGATTTTTTTATTTTTTTTTTTTGTGCCTTTCATCTATGGAACTGTATCTTTTTCTAATTCTGTGATATCTTCTGTTTGCTATAATAGGTAGTATCTATATAGTATTTCTACTGTCAAGAGATGACTTTATGTAAGTTACTTCGTTTGCAGCATATCTCCTATGCACCATCGGCTACCCAATTTGTATTTGAGTATCTTTTGGCAGGGCCGAGTATCACACACTGAATTCATGTGTTATGCCCATCTATATATAAACATAGTTATGGCCCTTTATTCACTCTGAATACTGAAGTCTTAATGTGTGGAACTATTGATTGTTCACAATACTTTGCCTCATTTCTTTTAATTTACATGCATGGTTATGTATGTATATATATATAATATATTTTTAAAATATCATTTTCAGATAATCGAAGAATTCTTAGGAACTCGCCAGGATTCGAAGTCATTTGACCCAACCTTTCGCCCAATTGATGTTTGCGGGGCGAAGATTTTCATGACAGAATATTTCCCATCCATGAATTCAAAAGCAGGAAAGATCTATTCCAATATGGCCAATGTGCTAGTACAACTACAGCTTCACAACATGAAAGACTCCCTCAAACCATCAACCACTTTGAAACCACTTAGGTAAGTAGAATATAAGTACCCATATGTCTGATGTGATGTAACCCAGTACACAAAATTGCTGTAGGATATATAGTCCATACTTGCCACCTTCTTGAAATTTCCATGGGGGAGACTCTGCATGCTAACTTTGTGTATATATATACCCCATAGAGACAAAATAACCCTTTAAAGTGACATATTTTAAGTTGTTCTTTCAGATGAGATCATTAGATTTTAGAATACAGGTATACTTTAGAAAACTATTTGGCCAAAACCACCAAATTTAAGGGTCCTAAATCGGGAGCTCCCCTACTAAATAGAGAGAGTTGGTCCCTAATCCCCACTTGTCTTTAGTTGATATCTAATGTGTTTTAGAAATTAGAATCTTTGTTTAGTGAGAAAATGAAAAGTTAGGTAAAACCAAGATTGTATGTCGTTTTTATACGCCTGTCGAAGACGGGGACGTATTATGTTATCACGTGGGCGGGCGGGCGGGC
>NW_018408099.1:179944-285762 GCF_002113885.1 Mizuhopecten yessoensis
CCCTTGGTTTCATTAATGCGATGCATGCGTTCCATGATGTTGTATTGCACTCATTGATCTACCAGTTATGTTGAATGATTTCTCTTTTAATATCAATTACTCACAAATACTTCATATATTTCAATCATACAAACAACTGCTCATTCAATGTGTGACGGGCGTATTATATACCGCTCGCGGTAACCTTGTGTATATCTATAATGTGTAAATTGTGATATTCCTTGTGTATATCTACAATGTGTAAATTGTGATATTCCTTGTGTAGACCTACAATGTACTTTCTGCAATGGTCTTGTGAATCAGGTATATGTTATCATTTCTTTACAGAATAATGAAGACCCACAAGAAAATGGCAGGAGATCAGCTGGAAGTTCGCTGGTCTAAACTAGGCAAGTCTAGCTTTGATCAATACACTCTCCCGCTACATGCCTAAGTCATTGTACAGTTATTCAAATGTTCACATATTAAATCCAACCACTTTTTATAGCGAATCATCCTTCAGGAAACCTTTCCATACTCTACTAGCAGATATTAGGTCTTTGTCTATTTAAAGCACTGCCTACCTGGATAAGAGATTACCTGTAGTATGTATGAAAGGTCAAGGCTATTGTGGTTTGTGACTGATGAAAAATAATTCAAACCAGGTACATGGACTTACTAACTGCCTGTTATACTTTTGGCATGTAGGGCAGCAAGGTGGTGTCTCCACTCCTGCTTGTTGTCCGCTTGTCTTTGTATGGTACCCTATTTTTCTGACATTCTTAAATCCCAAACTCTTTTGTGCACGTCCATATTATCTTGTGTTTATCTCTCCTGCTTCTTCCCTTTGGCATCCAGAAATGTCAGTCTTTGTAATATGTAGTATTTTCTCAGTAAATGGCCAAGCGATTTCCAACGCATTTTTCAACATATGGTGGTCGTGTCCTCTTGGAGACATCTGTTGAGGAGGTCCTGGTTTGATATGGTACAAAAAGATTCCTAGGATCCTTTTCAGACTTTGTGTACGAAAAGTTGACAACATGTTAAAAGTATGCTCCGTCATTCTCCAGCATTCAGATCAGTGTAAAAGTATGTATATATGCAACAGTGGTACGGTTTAAATTTAAACCAGGTATGGATGAGTCTATAACATTGAAGATGAGGTAGGGTGTTTGTTTTGAGCATATCATCCTCTGACTTGTTTAGTGAAGTGGTAGGGGGATGTGAAATTGTGAACTTCATCAGCTAATTATATAAATAATCTACAGAAGGTGTGTGATTGGAGAGAAATGACATATATATATATATGTTCTTGTGTATAACAAAGTGGATACAATAGGTAGTTTTTAATTGCCTTTCACATATTGATACAATTGTAATGCACATTGATATAAAAGCCTTTGGCTTCATAATTTATAAAACTAGAAACTCGATATTTATCAAACTTCATATATATGTGGATACATGTCAAATGTAAGCGACTGAAATCATTAACAGCTCTTCTTATTTTAATTTTGACAATTGTACTGAAGTTGATGATTTCCAATTGTTTCCTTTGATCAGATGAAGACAAAGAATCAAGTGTTGAATTCTATACAGTTACATCAGAAACAAACTGCTTCAAAGAAAAATTTCCGGTTATGACTGCTAAGTATTTTGAAGAAGTACAAAGTAAAAAAGGTATGTACATGTATTTGTGAGCACCTTTTGGGTAGTCAAACCATCATGTGACCTACTTTTAAAAAACATTGTTTACAAAATCCCTGGATTTTAATCTGTAAAATTAAATTAAGATATGACTTAATATCAAAATTTTAATCTGTAAAATTTGATTAAGAGACAACCTGATTTCCAAGAGTAATATTTTTTTTATTTACCACGATAAAAGTCTTGTTCTCTATATCGTAGATAGTTAGCGACACACAGTGTATTCATATTCAATTATAGCCTTTGACTGAGGTAGGTCAATATATCTTTTCTCGGGTCGAAAAATCCAGGTATCGACCTCAGCCAAAGGCTATAATTGTTTTATTATTTTCAAAACAGCAATGTAAGCAATCTGAATAAAAAAAAACACAACAAAAAAGCTACGGAAGCGGGACTGTGCGTTCGTTTGGAGGCTCGTTATTATTTATTTCATGTTTAGAAACACCCAGTCCTTTAACAAAAACGACGCGCTCATAGTCAATATCAATTTTTATTGGTGGACATGTGATGAACTTCTGGCCAATCGCTTGTTGGGAATAACATGAAAAAACAATAACTCTACTTAGTGCACAGGGTGCTTGGTAAATTGGTTGAAAGGGTGCTTATTTAAATAGCAAGACACAGGCTGTGTCAGTTGCTGTGAACAATTACTGTCAGACACATAGCCGTGGAGAATTTCAAAATTATTCTCTGCTGTTTAAATACTGGGAGAAAAGGCTTTGGGCCCTGATTTCATATCTTATGGACGAATCTTAGTACTAATAATCATTATTGATATCTTAATCGTACAAAATGTATTCCTTCTTTATCAGCGACATTTTGTGTCAGATCTGTGAACACGATCTTATAATTATTTTTTTAGGTATATAGTGTCAATCATGAACCACACTTGATCAAATGAATACTTTTCTTTGTTTTGTAATTATTAATTTACTTAGATGTGTATACAGAAGTTGTAATTTGGTAAAAATATGCTGAGCCTTCAATTATGCTTTAATTGTATGGACTTATCATTTAGGTGTGAAGAGGAAGGCTGAGCCCCCTGTAGATGGACGTTCTTCTAAATCTCAACCTTCAATGAAACAATTTTTCAAAACGGTCAAATGAAGTGTAGGAGGCTGAGACCAGTCCAATGCAGACCACGTGCACAGGTTACAAGGCATTATGGTCAGGTACCATGCTGACCAATTGGCCCATACTCTGGAAGAGCAGAGACACCACATACCCAACATTTCATTCTTATAACCCTTTCACCACTATGGACCATAATGGACTCATCCAGATAAATGTATGGTAGAGTCTACTCAAGTTACCTAGGAGTGAAAGGGTTAATTACCAAAAAGGGAACAGTAAATAGGACACGTCATTTATGTGTAAATCTTCAGAAGTACAGTTCCTCACTGTTATTTGAACAAATGCCTTGAAGCATAAGTGTGTGAATGACATTTGTTTTTCTCATTCTTATGTGTGCTTCCCGGTACATAAAAATATCCAGTAGTCTTGTTGACATATTTTTTTTTCTGAAATCTGTCATATGATATAGTCATAAATGTGATGTCACAACGAAGACAATTGGCAGGCAATCACGATTTAATAATGTCTGGCCAAGCATGGAAACTGGCAGGCAAATTAATATTTTTCTCACAAAATATTGATATTGTCTTGCCTTTTAAAGGCAGCAAATCCAAGGAACATCAACTCACAAAAAGGAGTCTTCTGATTTTGCATGTTAAGTATTTTATGTCATAGGACAATGTACATGTACATTAGGACATTGCATGTTTAGTTAAGACTTAAGGAATGTTATAACATACTGTATACTAATAAAGACACAATGCATTTAAATAAAACCAACAGATCTAGAGCTGGTCAGGAATTGAACATGGCTATGTAGAACTAAAAGATTTTCTGAATTACTTAAGTTCAAGTGTACCTGTGTCACAAATTTAATTGGTCAGTATGAGCTCCAGATATTCCCAAGTTATGTGTGCTTGTTGATGGTCCAACATGCATTATGCTTTGTCATGTAATTTTTTTAAGTCTCAGAAATCATAAAATTTACCATTCAGAAACAGAGACATATATTAAAATGTAGCTGATAATTTTCTTAGAGTGCCTAACTCTATTTTTAGAACATATTTTTTTTAAAAAATGATGAATTTTTTATATGTTTGTTCGGTGCTTGTATAATTATGATATTTTATGATTTAGTGCAATATATTCTACATTTCATGCATGTAGTGCTTGTTGATATTTCTCATACATCTTAAGAAGAATTACTCTATGTTAAGTCTATGAAAGTTTAGATTTTAAAACCAGGCGATTCCCTGCAAAGCTAGGGATTTTAGTCAAGGTTTGTTGACACACTCTATTATGTACAAGCAATCCTTGAAATTCCAGGGGTTATGTTCATTTACGTTCTCTGCACCCCTAGAATGTGTCATGGAAGAAAAATCTGACCAATTGCGAGGCTGACACCTGTCCCTTAAAGATTACAGCTAGAGGAGCGACACTCTACTTCAAAGCCAGACAGTTTTACCATTACACTGCTGTGAGATTCTTTTGATGGACATCAATAGATCAAACTTATTTTCTTGTATCATCCACAATACGGCACATGCATATCCTTCTATTTCTTCACGATTTATTTCAGGGTTACAGAGAACATAATAGAGCATAATCGCTGGAATGTTTAGGATCGATGTGTATGACTGGATTTGAAGATGAGCAAAATATTAAGAACATTAATGGAGCTATAGCAACTGCTTTATAATGTTTTGAATTTCACCAAATATGGTAATGCCCATTGCCTAGCCTCAGTCAGAAGGTGACTGGGATATTTGTATTTTAATGAGGTCAAACGTACACTTTGTACTTCTTCACTTCTGTTTTATTATTGTTTTTAAGCCAATATACATGTTTTTTCTACAGGTATCTATGAATTTAAATTTCACCAGATTTGATTTATGGTTTTATAGAATGTCCAAGTTGGAATGAATGTCTGTTTTATTCAATTCATTCAGTTACATCTGTAAATCGAATGAGATTATAGGCATGTGTATCAACTCTCATTGGCCATTTTTTTTGGATATTATAGTTTTGTTATTTCTTTGAAATTCGGCTAGCTAATGGCTTATTTGTATAATTTCACAAACAATTAAATTATGCTTCATAAGAGTCCGCTAAGTTACCTTAGGGAAAGCTTAAGGTTTTTCCCAACTTAAACCTATTTCTTTATGCATTGCATTGAATCTATTGCATATGTTCTCTGCCATCGTACAAGATATTTGTATGTGTATAAGTTTATTGGTCAATGTGTATATTTCTATATACCTACAATGTGCATTTGGTAATATATTGAAATCCAGATATTACTACATATATAGGAACATAACAATGGAGGACTTTAATCCCCTTTTGACTTTTTCTGATAACCTCGTTTTTTTATACTTAGTTTTTGTTATGTAATTGCATTATTCCTTAACTAAATGTACCAATTATGTGATAATCAATGGATAATATGCTATGTAATTGCACAATTCATTATACTGAATGTGCCAATTAGGTGATAATCAATGGATAATAAAATAATTACTGTATTGAAGATTTTACTCTTGTTTATCCTTACACATGGTAAATACAAAATACAAAAACAAAAAGATTGTCCACATGCTTTTGATGTTGTAATGCCAAATGTTTAATTACAAAACTTAATCACATTCAAGTGATCAAAATTATTAGAGTTTATTTTTTTCCCAAATGATTCAATATTCTAGAGATGGGGGCCAGTCTAGACTGACATCTGCCCAAGTGGAATTACTGGTACCTTTTGTCTTTTTTTCTTCCTTTCACAGAGGAGAAGAATTTATGAAAAACGATCTTGTAATTTTAGTAAAAAAATAATCATAACTAGTTAATTGTTATTTTTCTGACAAGATTTGTTTGTAAGTTTGGCTTTTAAAATTTCTTGGACATTTCTGACAAATACTTTCATAACATTTTTTGCATAAAGTAGCCAAAAAATAATTCCTACTAATGAAAGACATGTTTCTCATTGTTCTTTACTATCTGTTGTTTTGTGTCAGTAAATGTCAGTCATGGTGTGTATAATATGATGTGCTGTATAGGATTTATATTAAAAAAACCAACAACAATGTAATGCAATAACATAGCTGTCAACTCTCCCTCATTATGAGAGACACCCTCTTTTTGACCAAAATTTACCAATTTCCCTTAAACCTCCCTCATTCAAGTCCAAACTCACACAAACTAAAAATCTACATCCTGTGGTCAATTGATCTCCTAGTTACTGCAGGGTGTGTGTAAGGATCATAACAGGTGTGTCTGAATCAAATTAATGCTTTTTTGAGTTATTTTGATGCATAGGAAGGGAGAGATAAATTGAGCAAAGCAGTTGAAGTCGGGTTTCAGGCACTTTCTCCCTCATTAGAATGAGGGAATGAGGGAAATCTCCCTCATTGGAGGTTTCTTAGGTTGACACCTATGGCAATAATCTTAGAGGCAGTTGCACCTCCATCTAATCATTTTTTATTTTTTTTGTATGCAGGTAACACATGATTAAAGCATGAAACAGTTTCCATCAGTGAATTCCATCATCCATCTATTAACCTAACAAACCAGTGTGTCTATATAAAAATGTTAAAGTAATAATTCATGGAGTATATATACTTATGTATTGTCATGCCACTTGATATATTAATGCATATTAATAAAAACTAAACATCACATGATAGGAGAGTAAACCAGCTACCTACCCTACCCCTCCACCGATAAAGTGACAAAGTGACAGCATTCTTGAGTCTTAAGTAATATAGAATATGTTTTTCTTCTAAGTTTTTGATAATTCATGGTGGTAAAACATGGAAAATCTTACTGTAGCCTAGCTAGTGCATTTTCAATATAAAGTTTAAATTCTGTCATACACACGTGTACAATTCTACTGCAAGTATTTAGCGGTGTAGTAAATCATATCAAAATCTTGTTTTAGGTCTTAATTGCTGGAATATTTTTACAGAAGTTCATGTTGCTTAGAACTATACAGAACTGTTTCTAATGAAATTGTTCATAATAAAACATTATATTAACATTATTGATAACTACTAATAACGAATATATCACATTATGCAATAATCTATATAGGCCTATATGTGTGTTGAATTTTGTAACCAATCTCTGATCAATGTAAGCTATGAACTATTATCCAAACTACATACATATATATATTCCACAACCCTGTTGAAATATTGTCATATATATTTCTGATTGTGGGAATCCCAATCTTGCTTGCCAAGACATGCAGAGTGGGGAAGTCACGATATCACCAGAACCCTAGCCTGTGGCAATATCGCCGCAAGTGCACCAGAACATTTTGGCTATATCGAGGAAAGTGCACGAGAGCATTCTGGCTATATCGCCGCAAGTGCGCCAGAACATTCTGGCTATATTCCCGCAAGTGTACCCCAAAACATTCTGGCTATATCGCCGCAAGTGCGCCAGAACATTCTGGCTATATTCCCGCAAGTGCACCACAGAACATTCTGGATATATCGAGCCAAGTGTACCGGAACATTCTGGATTTATCGCTGCAAGTGCACTAGAACATTCCGGCTATATCGCCACAAGTACGCCAGAACATTCTGGCTATATCGCCAGAAACATAATTTGCATACGAAATCTGAACATGCTTTATGGCAGCAATAGTGTGCCAGAGACTCAGTATTTTTGTAAGGGTATTTAGAATTTTGTGACTTTAAAATGGGTCTTGGTCAGTCATTTGAACAGACTTGGTAGCCCTTCATCCCAGTACGCTTCTGGCCAAACATTGTTACTCAAAAGGATGTCTGTCGGTAAAATTAAACAAAAGTTGTTTAAATGTTTTAACACAATTCACCCCTGTGATCTTGAAAGAGATGAAGGTAATTTTGTTTGATGCTTCTAGCTTTTCCCCAGCAAACTACTGGCCAAATATGTAAGTAAGTCAAAAAAATTTTTTTAAATGTTTTGAATTATTCGAAGCCTTGAACGTTGGTCAATGTCATTAATTTGAACAAATTGGATATCATGATAGCATTAGTCATTCCTGTCACCTTGAGAGTGGGTGGAGGTCATTCATTTATGACCAAATGTGATATCTTATCATCCCAACATATTACAGGCTAAATAAAGAAAACGCAGAAAACGCGAACTTTGGTATAAAATGCGTAACAAACTAACTCCAGACTATTTAAATTCTCTATCGCCATCTTCCGTTCCAGAAAATAACCGTTATACCCTTAAAAACAATGATGATTATAGAATTCGTCCTTTCAGGCTTTCTCTAACAAATTCATCTTTTTTACATTCAACTCTTTGCGGTTGGAATTCGTTGGACCTTTCAGTACGATCATTGACCTCATTACATTCTTTTAAAAACTCGTTAACTTCACATGTACAATCTCCTCCACCAATATACTTAGGTTTCGGTGAACGTAAATTGAACATTTTGCATACTAAACTTAGACATTAGTGTAGTCCACTTAAATATGATATTTTTAGAGTAAATCTGATTGATAGTCCAGTTTGTTATTGTGGCCATCCCTGTGAAAATGCCTTTCACTTTTTTTGTGAGTGCTTACTTTTTAACAACGAAAGACATACCCTGCTCCAAAATTTGAATGCCGTGCATGTTGATTTTAATTTAGAACTACTTTTATTTATGTGTAAGTTGTTATATGTGTTTATAAAATTGTAATTTCATTATTTTGCCTGATTTATTTGTTACATTGATTCTGTTCATTTTGAAATTACTCTACCAGGATGCATGTCATGAAATCTGTAATTTATAATTTATTCAAATGCGGATCGATTTCTCAGTTTACACGTTTACTTTTCTATAGAGGTAACACCCGTACCCCTCCCCTCCATCACCCCACCCCCTCCCACCCCACATTTCCTTCCCCAACCTATCTTTTTCCCTTTCCCAAAAAAAACATATACACTATTTTTACAATATGTATTGAGGAGAGGACTCTATTAAGTTGTAATAACTTAAGTTGTAATAACTTGTTGTCCGATCCATTTGTAAATTTGTACAATAAAATATGTTTAAACTTAAACTTACAGGCTAAATATCATGATCTTTAAAATTCCTTTTGTTTTTTAACTGAAGATCGAACTTATAGTTAAAAGTTTTGACACATTAAACACCATTGTGAACTTAAAAAAATGAAGTCAATGTTATTCATTATAACAAACTTTGAGCCCATTATCCAGACATATGGTACTTTGCCATTACCCTAAGCCTCTCAGTTGTGATAGAAAAAAGTTGATGGTGTTCTGACAGACAACTGACGCTGCAACACACGGCAATATGCTCACGTGCTACAGGCACTTGAGCGAATACATTTACTTTTTAGCTCCATTTAGTCATAAATAACAGACTATTCCTTTTAACTTTTTCTTATTCGCCAAAAACATAAAAAGTCAAAATGACATTCAGTATGTATGAAGACATGTATATAATATAAATTATATATGAGTATGATGCCTTATTCTTCCGAGGCTAAATTCGCTATTTAGAACGATTCTTTTTAAAAAGTCGGTTCGGTATATGCGTATTATACATTTATATGATTTATTATGAGTCAAACTATTTATAATGATTATTTCGATCAGTTCATGTGCGGCGTATTTCTATACGAACACGCCTATATCTTTGCCGCACTGTGTATGTTGCTCATCTCTTTTTAAATAAGCGATTCCCTTGTTGTCGTTATATACACATACATTGTATGTCGGCCAGAGCAGATGTGACACCAGTGGACGTGGTCCATCTGGCAAAAGAAATATACGGACTGACAGTAACAGACTTGAAGGAACTTCCCGGTTTTGAGGACAGAAATTTCCTTGTTTCCTGTGAACCGTCCCCGCCCATCCACGAGGACAAGCAAACTGTACCGGATGCTCAACAGAAGACCTCGGGGCAATACGTGATAAAAATTTCAGGATCGAGAGACAAACAAGATGATTCCAAGTTAGAAAAGCAGAGATTAATTATGAATTTTCTGTCTTGTGAACACTTTATATGTCCTAAATATGTAAAAACTAAATCGGGAAGTTGGTTCGAATGGTACGACCGTGGTAATGGTAGGTGATAATGAGCTTTTGCGGCGCGTTCTATTCGGTAACCGTTTCGATAATAGCAATGCAATTATAAATATGCATCTACTGTTTTACCTTTTATTATGTAGAATAATATATTGTTCTAGTTCTAGTTCTTTATTAATTTTAAGTCTTGCGACTTATCAGTGTAAACATATAATAAACAGGATATTTGCATATGTACAAAAAGCCACATTGGTCACAGGAGAATGAACAATACACATATACAAAAATATATATGATTTCTCATGAAACATTTTTTGCTTTATTTCTAAGACGGTATAATTTTTATTGGCAGTTCCTTAAAATATTCAATTTACTTACTTTAGTTATTCATGAACGGAGAATCGTGGGTTGTGCTTAAGTTGTATTTGCCCATAATATTACAACAGTAACTTATTATTTACACAATTTTAAATAATTGATATCAATGTTGACATGGTTTGATTAATAATAGGAAGACTCCACAAAACAACGTCAACGAAATTCTAGGGGTTACACTCACTTACGTTCTAGAGTTACCAGAAAACAAATTTAAAGTTGACGTTGTCAAAGATATAGCAAATTAATATAAATATTAAAAATTGCATTATGTTCGGGGAGACGCCTCTCTCCTGTAAGATAGCCACAACCATTACAATAATGTATTAAGCTGAAATATCCATTACAAACTTGCAGGCCCAATGCGCGTGCGGATGCTGACCTATGTACCCGGCGATACTCTTATGGACCACTGGGAAGTGCTGTCTGCACGTGATACACTGACAACACTGGGTGAATTTGTTTCAAAATTACACCTAGTACTTGAGGTAAAAACAATACTTAGTTCGCAAAATGTGTTATCCCTCGCGACACGCAGAAATATTAACAACTTACAAGAAAATGTCACGCCGGGGCCTGCTCAGAGCTCGACGTTTTAGTATAGAGGGTATTAATTAGTCAGACTTTTTCATTTAAACACATTGTCTGATAAATACCTTTCCCTTGTCATGTGAAAAATACACATTAGGTATAATATCGGGGGAAATAACTATTTTTCTAGAGTAAACACTGCATACAGCAGAGTAAATGTCCCGCCACATGCTCTGTAATACATCGTAAATGTCCTGCCACATGCTTTGTAATGAGGACACGAATGCATCGTAAACGTGCTTTATCGTGTAAATATTATCCGGTCCTAGTACTCTTTACATAATAATTGTATTGTAGAGGCTGACCCAGTCCGGTGATGTCCAGGTAGACGTAGATACACTAAATCCTTGGAGAATGGACAACTTTCTCTGTCTCAAAGACTTTCTGGACGAAATACAAGTAATGTCATTTATATGACTAGTTTTATAAATGGGGTAACAGTAAATACACATTTCACCTGTAACTTTTAACAAATTATCAAGATGTCTTTTATAATTAATGAAGCGGCTTTTACGCCTGACAATGAAGGTAACATTCTTTTTTGTAGAGGTTGTATTTAATTGCTATAAGCAAATGATATTTGCGATTTTTATCTTGATATGAAAATGGTGTGTTTCCTTCAAATATCAAACCTCTATATATGCTCTTTCGTTTTCTATTTCTGTTCCAACATAACGTTATTCTGTTGATGATTTTATCAAATTTTCAATGGGCTTTTTTTTTTATCAAAGAGGCTATTGACGTGAATATGTTACAATGTAGTGTTCAGGTATTGGCATCACATTGAACAAGAAAAAAAAGAAAAAAAAAGATGATGAACAGATTTTTTTTTTGGAATGTCAATGGTGATATGCGTATAGCATGCCAATTATCGTTACAATGTGTTTCTATACAACATGTATTGAATAATGAAATATTTTATTGTCTAATTGATATCGGGATTACTTCAGAAACACATGTTTTACCAGCTGTTTATGCCGTTCATTGCATCACTGTAATGTTTGAATGGGGCACATGTTTTGATTGTCAATTGTCTTACTATCTCTTAGGAATTCTGTTATTCCGTTTTACTTTGTTTTAAATTAACACAGGATGTGAAAAAGAGGCAAACGCTATCAGATATACTCAAACGATTCCAGGAGGAGGTGCTATGCAAATCAGATAGTCTATCTTCAGGTACGTATCATGTTTAAAACATATCAGGAGAGAGGCAAATTTTGTTCACGTAGGAATGACCACAGCCTGATGGATAATCTTGTAACCCTAAGCGACCAAGATATTGCCAGCCGGGAACATCTTTCTCACGATTTCATCTTCAGCTGGGCGTCTTTTGAGTTCCACATGATTCACATTCTATTGATTCCGACAGAGTATAAACTGTCACAATACGACAGTAGCCCTGCCTTAGTGGTACTAAGAATGGTATAAGACGGTTTTTATAATGGAAACGAGCAGAGTTGGCCAAATATGGACCATAGACACTCGACGTGGTTTGTGAAGTTCCGGCATCAAATACAAATGAGACCGGTCCGTATCCTTATCAATAATCGTTATTCAGAAAGTTTTGGTTGGTTGTGTAAAAAGAACTTCTCATATTCCATACTTACCAACCCGAAGAGAATGTTTAGAAAATAAGTTATTCAGAAAGATTATAAAACATAATGACGATGAGCTATAATTTTATCTTTCGCAAAATTGGAAAATGTATAGGTACAGTAGTGATTGCAGACAGAGAGCAAGCTATTGGGCTCTTTGTCTGCCGAACTTTACACATTGTACGTGTATCGTGCAGATTATTGCAATGGTTGGGAGGTCGGCGTCATCATTTCTCAGTTCAAGCTACCTAATTTCTATTTTTTTCTTGAATAATAGACCTGGGCCCTTATTCATAAGACTACTCAAGCATGGATTTTCTGTTCAAACCATCTTTCTTGTAACTCACTTAAGTCATGTCAAACGATAAAAAAGTCAAATGTAAACATTGAAAACAGTCTATTTGGCTTAAATCTCTCTTTTTCCCCAAATCATTTACAAAATAACGTTTTATTTTATAATTTATAAACGGAACAAGAAATAAGGCTTGAGCACAAAATCCATGCTTGAGCATGAGAACGGTTTCATGAATACTGGCCCAGGTATATTTCATCCTACTCTGAAAATGCGTCCAATTCAATAGTGCAATATGAATATGCTTTTCTCTTTGTTTTTACAAGTGTTGTATTTGCTTTTGATTTTATTCCTTCGATTTGAGCAGTGACGATCCTCAGTTTGCTTTCGTCAGTCCAAAGAATATGCTAATTTGTGTTCTATGTAGTCTTACTCTATTTAAGATGACTATTGATTTGTTTGATTGCTTTTTGGAAAATGAAGTTTTTATACAGAAAAGGAATGAAAACAACGATTGTTGTCCTAAAATTATTTGTTTTTCTAAAATGTAAGATTCGATGTCCATTGAATTGTTAACAAAGAAGTAAATACGTTCCTGGGTTTATATAACGTATACTGTACGATAAACGTCTTTGGATCTACAGTTACAACGCATCATATTTACACTGAAACTAGCACGTGTAAAGTGTAAATTGTTCCGATCAACAACTTTTCTTCTGATAACAACACCTCAGGTCAAACTTATGCACGATGAAAAGAATTTAAAACCTATTTCATTAGGTATTATGAAACTAATTTTGAACGATAATTTTGAACGATTTATTTGGCTTAAAAGAAGTAAGAATATTGAATGTGAGTTAAAAACAGGGAATTATCAAATGGGAACTCACCAAGGATCTCCTTTAATGTAATTTTTAGGTCACCTGAGCGTTAGCTCAAGTGACCTATTGCTATCCATTTTCGTCCGTCGTCGTCCGTCGTCGTCCGTCGTCCGTTAACATTTTACATTTCAAATTTAAAGTCAAGTGCTGCTGGGCCGATTGAACTGAAAGTTGGTTGGAATGATCGCCTCATGGCCCTGACAAAGTGTTGTTATTTTTCGGGTCGATCAGAAATCCAATATGGCCGCCACGGCCGCCATTTTGAAAAACTGTTTCAAACTTAAAGTCAAGTTCTGCTGGGCCGATTGAACTGAAAGTTGGTAGGAATGATCGCCTCATGGTCCTGACAAAGTTTTGTTATTTTTCGGGTCGATCAGAAATCCAATATGGCTGCCACGGCCGCCATTTTGAAAAACTATTCCAAACTTAAAGTCAAGTTCTGCTGGGCCGATTGAACTGAAAGTTGGTGGGAATGATCGCCTCATGGTCCTGACAAAGTGTTGTTATTTTTCAGGTCAATCAGAAATCCAATATGGCCGCCATGGCCGCCATTTTGAAAAACTATTTCAAACTTAAAGTCAAGTTCTGCTGGGCTGATTGAACTGAAAGTTGGTAGGAATGATCTACTCATGGTCCTGACAAAGTGTTGTTATTTTTAAGGTCAATCAGAAATCCAACATGGCCGCCACGGCCGCCATTTTGAAAAACTATTTCAAACTTAAAGTCAAGTTCTGCTGGGCCGATTGAACTGAAAGTTGGGAGGAATTATCAGCTCATGGTCTTGACAAAGTGTTGTTATTTTTCGGGTCAATCAGAAATCCAATATGGCCGCCGTGGCCGCCATTTTGAAAAACTATTTCAAACTTAAAGTTAAGTTCTACTTGGCTGATTGAACTGAAACTTTGTAGGAATGATCGAATCATGGTCCTGACAAAGTGTTGTTATTTTTCGGGTCAACCAGAAATACAATTTGGCTGCCGTGGCCGCTATTTTGTAAATACCTATTTCAAACTTAAAAACAAGTTCTAATAAGCCGATTTCACTGAAAATCGGTCTAGGAATGATCAGCTCATGGTCCTGACAAAGTTAAGTGAACATTATACTTAAATTTTGTTTTACTCAAATTGGTACATATTTCAACAACAAAAATAAATACTGTAGGACTCAGGTGACCGTTAAGGCCCATGTGCCTCTTGTTTTAACTCATGATATATCTAATCCGAAGTTTAATTTGAAGTAAACATCTGTAACATTTTAAACACATAGAGACTGTATGACTCACGTTATGAATATTACTTTTGCACAGGGATAATACACGGTGACATTCACGATATGAACATCATTATCCATGTAGAGAATGGAAAGATCCGTCCAATACACCAGCCGGCAAAAGAAACAGATTCTGATCGTGTCAAAAACACGTTTGGAATAATCGACTTTGGTGACGTCACCTTTTCTAAATACGTGTTTGAGGTATCCATGGTAATAAGAGACGCCATTGTAGACGTGAAGTCGATGGACCCTATCGAAATAGCTGGTCATTTTCTTGGAGGGTATCTTAAACACAGACTGCTCAACTGTGCCGAATTGGACGTTCTCTTTGTGTGTATTCTGGTTGCCCTTTGTCAGTACGGAGTTCTTGGGGAACACGAATACAAACTTCAACCTGACAACGAGTACACAAAGCTTGGTGCTGAAGACGCTTGGAAACATCTGGAAGTTCTTCAAAAGATGGACAAATTACACGTGATAAAGACATGGTCAACTTTGTTGTCCTCTACATATGATCTAGTATTATAACACCGAACTTTACGGAATTCGTGTCATAGGAAAGTATATTTGGTCCATAGGATTTAAATTTACAAGGAAAACACATCAGTTATTTAAATGTGTAAAACATTTTTGTACGGGATTAAAATGCAACATTGATTCCTGATTTTAGAGCAATTCACTTTCATGTTATTGAAATCCGACATGAAGGGAGTTACATATAATTGAAAAATGAGTCCTTTCTTCAGTGGTGAAAATAATAGCATTTTTATCAAACTTTAAATACACTAATACAGCATCAAAATGAGAGGGAAATGTTTCATGTTTCCTTGATAGCTGATGTTTGGGCTTTGCTCGAAATATAAGATGTTTGGGTTGTGCTCGAAACATTAGTCAGATTACCAACAAGGACGTCTGTTCGCACTTGCTGACGTCCTAAACCGGAAATAGTATACACACAAAGGTGTTCCGCACAAAAAAATAGTCCGTCATAAGTATATTATGAAATAATGAAAAAAATACATTTTTGTGAATAACTATACCATTCTAAGCGTAAATATGGATATGAAGAAGCCAACGGCAATACTTTTGTTTTAAAAATATCTTTCTACATAGTTATAAGGTGTATGGTATTCCTCCGCGCAAATCTGCTATTTGTTTACGCTTGTCAAAGGCCGATGATCTCTATGATAATTAAGCTTAGAAGTCAGTTACAACATATGCTATTAAGTTGACTGTTTATGAATGAACAATTATATAAGGTACATGTAGTAGTATATACATAATAATCAGTTTATCACGCAATGTTTTCAGGGTTTGCCAGTGGCCTTCCGCATCGTGTGATTGTCTCTAAATCTGTCTGCAGCCTGGATCATAAATCTTTTGGCCCTTACGTTTTCAAACTTTGATAGACGCGGTCACATAAGAGAGCCAAACTCTTCATATTCACTTCGTTGTTCAATTGACAAAGTCACTGCGTCTGAACATGACTTCACACTTTCCAGTGCACTTCCAAATGAATCTAAAATATGACAGTCATTTTTTTATCACTTTTTACAATGTACTTCAAAATGCATTGTGGAGTTTTGACTTGTATGCATAGTTACTTAAAATTTCAGAGACATGGGTTAAAAGGTCAAGAGTACTTTAAAATACATTCCAGTCCAAAAATCTATTGCTTATTCTTTTAGAAATTTATGAACATTATAACCTATTCAAGGACCACCAACGCTACTTATATTGTAGTTTAGAACATAAGGAAAATTTCACTAAGACATTAATGTTGGCTGAGATGTGATCGGTGTCATCACTGAACTTGTAATGATATATGGTCTTCCTAACAATAACGTCACTGATCGCTTATATATAGTTATCGACGATCATAAATTTATCGTAACTCTACACTTAAGATACATTGATATGGTACAATTGTTTGCCACCTGTTTTAAAACTTTCCATAGTTTAATGTTGTATAATAATTGTTGCATAATAATATGTCCGGTATAGAGGTCAGTAGTGTGTCGTCAGTATATATCTGATTGGCTATTGTGTTGGCGCGCAATACCTTTGTAGGACTAGGTAGACGAGAGAGCGACGACAACGACAACGGACAAGAATATAAGTGAGGTATAAACTCGATTTCTTGATTTACAAACTTACCTGTCGATCTTTTCTATTTGTCCTTTCTGCTGTCCGGCGTGCGGTATTTCCCGCGAGCAGTATCTGATATTATTTGTACGGTATTTTATATTATTTTAAATAAAACATGTATGTGTGCGTACGCTGGGTTTACCTGAGTGACCGCCATTACACCGGCCGGAACGAGTGTGTTTATATTCCATATCTTATTATTTGTATCGTTTATGTTTACAGACTTGAATATGTGTACAGACTAATACATGAGCTGGATATATTGTAAAGCTTTCTGCCACACAGAGGTGATTATTTCATTATAAGTCATAATAATCCCGATATGTATATATCCTTTTGAATGTCCCGTCATAGTGTACGTCCTTGAATAGTTTTCACCATTTATGAGTAACGTCAACAGTAAATACCAAAAGGCCATACACTTATAATATAATATATGTGTAAAGGTAAATTGTAATCCATATTGTAACTAATAGATAAGGAAATAGCATATGCCCTATTTCCAATTCTTTATTTGTTATTATATCATCCCCGGTTAAACGTACGTATTTTACAGCTAAGTGTTAATTGTCAGATTGTACTCGTATCTGTAATATATATATCGATAGCGATGTGTATGCGTAATAAAGTATTGTATGTTTGTATCGTTGCAGGGTAAGATTTACCTACAATAAAACCACTGGTTCGTTTATTCACCCCCAAATACCCCCTCGGTTTCACTTTTATTTCAGGTTTAGTTGTTGAGAGTGTTGTTCATAATGTCAAAGGCGGTATTACAAGTAAGGAGACTTGTCAGCATTTTTCAATAGATTGCTGATATGACAATTAAGTGCTGTTAGTTTCAGCAGAACCTCTGATCGCATGTACAAGCCTCATTGACGTGTTGAAGATACTGCTAAGTTCAGAAACTGATTAATTTTGTCGACGTCCTTAACGAAATCTTAGAAACCATACAAGACATATGCTATTTTTCACTTACGTAATCTCTGCCTGCTTCCTAAATGGACGATTTACTCAATCACTGTAGAGAAATAGAGCTGTGGATACATCAGGTAGGCGTGCATAGAGAGAAAGTAAATTGGTCCGTTTGATCTAGGAAAAGTTGTTATTGAAATTTTTAATATAAGTTCTACCTTTTCTAAAAGATGAATACACTATCATATTTTTCATGTGATCATACTGAAAGCCATTAGGGAATGTTTTTGTGTTATGAATATTTTCAATATAACATGTGACAGGAAAGTAATTGGTTCAGTCAATCAAGCTCCCATATCTACATGTATTAACGACACTAAAGTTGTATTTATGTTAACTACCTTAGAAACTGATTCTACCATTGTCACGTTACTCTCTTTATAACATTGTAAGTTTGCAGGATAAACAATATGAGATTTATTTTAAAAAGAAATAATTTTTATTCAAGAATAAAAATTCATGATTACAGTTGAAAGTAAACACAGAGATAGAATATGAATAGAAATATTCTAATAATAATAAGTTATATTATACATGTAATTAATTTCTGTAAACTTTGATAATTGATACAACTATATCTTTAATAAATCATTACTGAAAATAAAACATTATTTTACAGAACTTTCAAATGACCTTTACGGAATTAATGAAGTTCTGATACCTGTTTATAAGGTTGATTTATTGTTATTTGCAACAAATGAAACAACGTGTTTCTTATGTGAGTGGAATATGTTAATTTGAAATATGACTTGAAAAATTAATACTTCTGTCATCATTATTGCGTGATTTTTTTTTGATTTTTTTTTGAAAGTGCTTTAAACACATTTTCAAGAAATAAAACTAAATATTATGTGTCAAGAAGTAACGGACTTATTTCCTTCATAAAAAATATTAACCATGGAAAAATAATAAGTAAACATGTGATCTGTGTTCTGAGTAAAAGCACAACGGGACTAGACCGGGAATTCTAACCCTAGAACTCAAAACAAAAAATTGTCAATCTAACAGGCGCGTATGTGCCAGCGCCGCTAAAGCTACATTTAAACAGTGATAAGAGTAGGACATGTTTGTACTAAAACACTAAGTTAGATTTCTCTCCTGTTTTGGCAGGGATTTAAACTTGATAAATTCTCTGCAAAGACCACGTGGAATAATTATTATGAACTATTTACCACGCTAAAGCACTGACAATATAAAATCCTACCAAGTTTTTATATCATTCATGTAGACCGCTGTAAATGCCATGTCCCATGTGTTGACGTCATCACTATTATGACGACATAATTATAACGTGAGATACATGTACAGCTGATTCTCCATGGAACATTTTTGACTGCTCGATTCTGCTGGAACAAACACACACGATACATTCACTAATTTAAACTAAATGTTGAATTTGATTGAGCAGATTTTTATTTCTATGATGTTATTTGTCTGCATTTAGTCCTGGGTATGGATACCAGACTGCTTTATTTTTTTACAAAATAAATGAAGATTGGAAAAAGAACATTGGATCGAATCAAATATCTAGCCTGTATTCTAATGTGCCTTTCCAAAGCTTTCTATTGCAAAACAGTGATTCTTAAATGAAACCCCGTCAGTAACATGAAGAAGACAGACTTTCAAACCATGAAAAATGAAACACTTTGAAACTATTAATCAACAAAATTAATAATAAAATTTCACAAAATATAACATAAAAAGGTGGGGAGGGATTAAATTATTGAATTGTTAGTGTGAATTTAAGAATAGGACTAAACATTTAAAAGTTATATCACAATATGGTTTGAAATTCAAATTAACACCGTTTAAAAAGATATATAAATATACATAATGCAATTAGTCTAAATTGTATTATTTGCGCACTTTTCCAGTAATTAAAAAAAAATAGCTTTAAATAAAACTTCTTACATCTTTTCAATAAAGCTTTGTTTAATATATTGGTAAATAGAAGATACGTTTAGATTAAAATTTCCAAGAGTTAAAACAATTGCTTTAAAACCTAAGTGGATTACAGCTTGATAACAGATAGGTACTGAATTGCCATACCTGTAGATTTATTAAGGGTACATATGCACACACGATTGGCCAGCACCTCCTGGAACAGGTGCACAACAAACTTGTCTGTGGTCTAAACGTACAACATTCCTAGTCTTGAGGTACAAGTTAGCCCAGAACAGACTACAAACAGCTTACACTTAACTCTGTATAGACTATTAGCAGTCCATATTCAATTCTGTACAATGTATTAACAGTCTACATTTAACTCTGTTCAGACTATTAACAGTCTACATTTAACTCTGTTCAGACTATTAGTAGTCTACATCCAACTCTGTACAGAATATAAACAGTCTACATTTATCTCTGTACATAATATTAACAGTCTACATTTAACTCTATTCAGACTAATAGTAGTCTACATTTATCTCTGTACATAATATTAACAGTCTACATTCAACTCCTTGCCATCCTCGATTTCCAGGGGTTACGATCACCTACGCTCTCTAGAGCGAAAGTGTGCGTAACCCCTGGATATCGAGAATGACTCCTTACAGACTATTAGCAGTGTACATTCAACTCTGTACAGAATATTAACAGTATGCATTTAACTCTGTACAGAATATTAACAGTCTACATTCAATTTTGTACAGAATATTAACAGTGCACATTCAACGCCGTGCAGACTATTAGCAGTATATATTCAATTCTGTACAGAATATTAACAGTCTACATTCAACTCTGTACAGAATATTAACAGTCTACATTCAACTTTGTACAGAATATTAACAGTCTACATTTAACTTTTTACAGAATATTAGCAGTCTACATTCAACTCTGTACAGAATATTAACAGTCTATATTCAACTTTGTACAGAATATTAACTGTCTTCATTTAACCCTATACAGACTATCATCAGTCTACATTCAACTTTGTACATATTATTAGCTTTATGCCAGTACTATTCCGGCATATAAAAGTGATACATTATTGGAAATAACATGTCTTTGAAATGTTTTACACTGTTTAATATATATTTGCATGGAGTGCAATACATAGTTCAATCTTATGATATGTGTACAATTGCTGTGCCAATAATCTTTTAGTTCACATCTACTATGAATGCAACCTGTGAAAAAAGAGGGAAAACAAAAGAAAAATAATAGTTTATGCTCAAGCCACCTTTTAATATCAGTGGCATTCATTTGGCATATCAAAGTTGATGCTTTCATTTAGTTTATTACATATATAATCTGGAAAGAGGCAATTAACAATAACATCATTGAATGAGATTACCTACGATCGCAGTGAACTATTCATTAATCTGTTTTGCCGGGTTTTTTTCAAACGCTTATCACTTGTCGCCAAAGTTATATTTAAAGATGCAAAAATGTACTTTAGACTGCGTTCAAGAAAACGTCTCCATAGATTTACAGGGTAATCAATATTGGTTTCAGTAATCAATGTTTTGATATTTTGATTTTACTCTTCGAACAACATGTTTTATTTGTTTTGCTCCATTAATGATATCATCTTTCCAACCTAGGTTTTTTGTTTAATACTGAACCAGCTATTAGTCATTGTTTACTCTACATAATGGCCTATAGTATACTGGGGAGGAAAAGTCAGGGCATTCCTATCACAACTTTTATTCAGATTCCTTTCGTTGAAGTGCGAGTCGTTCTCTTTCCTGTTCCAGCTCCTTGATTTTCTTTCTGAACGTGTGGGCAAACCGCGATTGTTGCAGCCGACGGACGGTTTTCTCTGTCACGTGCCAATTCTCTCTGAGTTTGGCGTCATGTATGTCTGAGAATAATGAATATTAAAAGTATTGTCATTATTATAATAGAAAGGTAGACATCATAACCATCTTAAAACACGAGAGGAAAAAGCACATGCTCCAGATTAGTATGAGTTTTTAAAACTTATTTACATGATGAACTTGTCATGTTGTCTGTCAAATCCGGGAAGGTAGAGTATGTTGGTGCCCTACTAGGAAGCGTTAAGTACGAATTTAAAATATAATAAGAAGTACTTTCGGATATACCAATCAAAAGATTGAGTATAATTAGTAGGATCAATCAAAAGGGAATAATTAATCAATAAATAGATAGGTTCAAATATTGCTAAAAAATCATCGTTTTGTAAACAATGAAATTTCAGCCATCAAGCAGCTTACCAATTTTAAAACGCAGATACTCCAGCCTAATTTTTCCAGATTCAAACTCTTCGTCATCTTCTGGAACTTTCTGCTTTCTACAATTTTTCAATACATTCTCAATATCTTTGATAGCTTCTCTGTCTGATTTAGTGTCGAAGTCATCTGCTAAAATGTTTCGAAGCGCATTCTTTGCGAATCTCACATGACTTTTCTGCAAAAAAGAACAAATTCGCGAAATGAAACCGCTGAGAGCAAATCAAGTACATGTGTATCATAACATAACGTTATTGCACAAGGACACAATCGGAACTAAGATTGATACGAAGGACAAGATGGAATTCCTTTCGTACCATTTATAGCTAGTGAGCTATAGAATTCTTTTTGTGGTATATATCAAAAGTAGTATCTGTAAGTGTGGAAATGTAACCTTTTATTATTTACAAGTCATCATTGCATTTCTTTTCTGTTAAATGCCGCAGAATTTCTAATCATAAATTGATGAAGCGACGTTAGAATAAATCGTTGTTTTAGTACTTCTCTATTGCATTCACTAAGGTAGTAATTTACCTACAACATTGATACCATTTATCACCGCGAATATTACCAAATTATTGCAGAAAGTGGTAGAATTGTTTTGACAAGCCCGTTCAAAATAGCGCACAGGTTTTTTGTCATGCGTGGGGTCCCCTGTTTCTGTAAGGTGTCAGTTACTTAAAAACAAAATAGTGTGTGTCATTAGTACATACGGCGAACATGGAACATTGATAATGAAGGAGAGGATATCCAATGCTGATAACGTTCATATATCACTGACAAAGATTGATTCGATGAGATTAGGTTGTGACGTCGTTAGAATATTAGATCATCGATTATACTAACACATCCCAAATTGTTTTGACTTGGTAAAATTTGCGTCGTTACATGTAGTTTTAAAATGTAATAAATAGAAATAGAACATGTAATGGTTTTACTTGGAATACTATATATTTTACACTTGTATGGTAGATAATATACGAGTATTGCACGAATTTGCCTTCTTGAGAAATACATATGGTATTCAACGGTCAACCTCTACGCCTCCCATAAGCGCATACGTATACCTCGGTATCAAGATCAATGACCCGCTCGAAGTGTGGTCTTATCCCGAAACAGAATACAACGTAAACATATTGAAGTATTATTCAGATTGCATAGAGACAGTTGTTAACGCCCTGATAAGGAAACTTCTGCAAAATTCTCATATTGACCGGAATGTATTTATTATTGTTTATCAACGCATTATTAAGCGTTGTATCAAAGGTCACTTAATAATAATTTAAGTGAAATAACAGATAATTCATTGCACGAGTTGTAAAAAGAAGAACATACCTCTTTGTCTGCAGTTGTATCAGATGACACGAGATAGTTGCAGACGTTCCTGTATGAAGCTGATGATACCGTTTTTGTCGTAGAAATTGTAAGAGCATACTCCCCGTTTTCAGCGATTGCAAATGTGATTGATAGCTCCCTCTTTCTCCTGTTTACAACGGTTTTGACTGATGATTTTAAAGAATGTTGTTCAAACTGCCCTTTGCCTTTGACATATTTTGACGTGATGAGATCGGTTGTCACTTGTACAGATTTTGAAGCCTCTTCTTCGAGGTGGAACGTGAATCTCATTTCCTTGTTCTTGGAAAGCGGATATATTCCATTTCTATGCGACGGAAATAGTAGACCAGACACATCAGCAGCTGGTCCGGGTCCAAATCCTACTACCTTTGGGTCTATTGGCAGAGGTATGCATTCTTTTCGGCGTGATGTACAATCGAGTCTAAACTCCCCAAGGAGAAGGAGCGGTGTCTTATTAGGTGCACCATATAATCGTAATTTGTACGTTCCTTCTATTGGGAAACGGACTCGGATCTTCCATCTTTCGCCGCATCTGAGCATTGCAACCAGCCTAGGCATTGATTCCATCGAAAGCAGGAATTGCTCCTCTAGGCTTTTTTCGTTACTCCCTTCCTTCAACAAAAATTCGTACCACATATTGATGGCATTTGCATTTTTCGCTGGAGCCTCTATATCGATTTTTACTTCTCCATTCTTGGCTTCATAAACACATGCGTCTCTTGATTTCATGACCATGCCTAATCCAAAAAATGGTGGGAGAACGTAAGCCTGATCCAAAAACTGCTGCTGTGTTATAGTTTTCTCCAAAAGCTGCCATCTTTCTTCAGAAGGGTGACACATATAAACTAATTCAGCAGGATTGGTCATGAAGTAATATTCTTCAAATGCATTTTTCATCACTCCAATTAATTCTTTCTCCTTTCGACCGATGGCTTTACCATCTGCTTCAAGTTTGATCCAACCGCCAACGGTTTTACCCACAATGCATCTACATATCCAGAATGGATGAACAATATGCCATGCTTCCTCCACATAAATAGCATTCCATACACAGTTGACATTTCCTAGATTCCTATCTCCCGGTTGGTAATTTCCCGCTTTACATATTCCTTCGATTTGCGTGCATTGTATGTTTGCCTTTCTGAGAATAGCAAAAACAAATTAACGATTGAGAATATCAAATGAACCCAACAGCCAATTGAACATTTATACAGATGCTAATTAAGTGCTTAACGTATCTCATAGAAAAAAGGAATTGTTCAAGACGTTGACATATTTTTTTTTATTTTTTTTTCAACAGAAATGCTGTTGAATAATGATAGGAATATTTGTTTATCATTCAATTACATAATAAACCCGCTGACGTCACAAGAGCGTTACAAATCGATAGACTACGGCACTGCCTTATTCCGTTGATTTTACCATGGAAACCATAACGCTTGATAGAGTGCAAATGGTTAACACGTAATTCCACTCGATGCAAGATAAACACCGAATATTAGTGTTTTTGTAAATTTCAAAATTGTATAGCAAATTTTTGATTTTTTACCATCATATTTATAAGTTCTCATTAATACTTAAATACAAACATGCTTATGACATTTATAAAAAAAATACTACATTTCTTTTTCATTTAAGCCACTAATTTAGAAAGACAACAAATGCAATGCTACATTATGTAAATACCATTATTTAAAATATACCTGCAAAGCACCAAGAAAAATGTGGAATATGTAGTTCTACTCTGTGCTAAAAGTGTAAGGTATCCCTCAGGTGTTTCAGTGTTCCCGTCTTTACGTTTCACATGGTCGGAGTCAACATCCTGGACACTAAGCCATACCATCAGTGCTCTAGCCCTGAACACCTCAGGTCGCTCTGACTGGTCAAGGTCACCAGTAAGGTAGTTTATAAGGTCATTGAAGCTGCTATTTAATTCAGCAGGCGCCTATTAAATGAAGAAAATGACCTTGCCACTGAACTCAACACAGAAAAGAACGTTTTAACGCTATGCTTATCGTTGGGCGCTTAAAGTACTAAGGCAAGCATATTGTTATTTATGCTGATTGATTATTGTACATATGTGTCCTTTTAAAATTAAAGTTAAAAAAGAAACAGCTTGTTAAATTACGATAGTTTTGGGCTGTATGAAGATACACCTACTAATATTGATATAAGAGGCAATGTCTGATCGTTTCATGTTTGTCAAACATTGTAACGCACAATATTTTGTTCACAACATTTTATACCATTAAGGCTTAAACATCATACTCCCTAGATTATTGATACATGACGTTGTTTTATCATTGTAATGCCTGCTGACACTATCATTAATAAATATGTTCATGGGGTAAAACCGTTCTTATCGATTATTTACCTCGAGATGTACAATAACGGCTTAATTAGCGAGGGCAGTCGGTAGCCTGTTAAAATATCTCGCTCAAAATAATTAGGAAACCTCATTTGGTCAGTTTGTGTACTGAACAACAGCCAAAATAATATCCAGTAAATATTTTAAAAAAGTCAGATATTTCATTGTATATGCCTCAGTTATGAAATGTTCCTTGTAACACAACCACAATATTTTTTCTATGTGATGTGTCGATGACTAGTACGGTATGTATTCTGTCACCTTCATCAGATAAATGACCAGTGAAGCGTATGCACACAAAGGTATAAACTGTGTACGAGTTGTCCACAAATCGATGTCCTTTCAGTTATTATATCTTATATCTTCTTTTGTTGAGTATAACAAGATTATGTTTTGTTGACGTGGGAGAATTAACTGTTTATGTGTCCCGCATTTATCTATGTAGCCTTGCTCAATTCATTACTTTTGGATGCGTTGGGTACATAATTATAGCTTTGAGTGATTCTTGTTGTATTAAAAAGAAAACAAATGAAATCAACGTTTCTATTTCCAATTAAAGTAAGATGTTCATGTACAAACCTGCCGCGCATGTCTGTCGACGTCCTTTTGTGTACGTATTGCTGGCATATCTGACTCGGTGGCAACAACGTCACCAACGTCGTCATCTATCTGAGCTGTCCATTTAATCTCCGTCCCCCTTTTCAGTTTGGATTTATCATCGATTGGAGCAGCGTTTGGATAGGAGGATAATATTTTATCAACCTTGACCTTCAATTCAATTAAGATAATATCCTAACAGATTTGAAATAAATATCTATTTCAGTAAGGTGTTTTTTCGGATATGTGATTTAAACATGGACGATAAGCCTTTCTCTTACAACCACTATAGGTTTCCTCACTTTAAACTCTTTGGATAAACCTACGAAGAGATGATAAGCATTTTGGTTACCCACTTGTGAACGTTATTTCATCGGTCAATCTTCTAATTATGACGTCAAGGAACAATGCTTTTCGACGTCATCCTCCATAGAGAGGCATTAATCATGACAATTATTTCGAGATATAATATCTTAACGTTGTGGAAGAAACATATCCCCAAACTCATAATGGTTGGTTATCATGTTTAACTCTCGTTAGTTAATTTTCAAATTGTAAAAAACACTCGATAAACTTCGTGTATTTCTAAAATCATATATTTAATTTGATAAAATAAACAGTTCATAATCATGATGTGCTGTTGACTCATTTTCCCAAGCATTGTAGGCAATGGAAATAAAACAATGATTTATAATATTAACTACAATTGGAAAACCATCGGTATATAATCTAAACATTTCGATGTGCGGCATTCCAATACAAAGCTTGCTACTGTACTGTTACGGATAATGTCAGTCATATATTACATAGCCCATGCACGTACCTATGCATTTTTATCGTAACTTGCTTTTAACATTAAATTTATAATTTTACCTCATCATTATCAGCGCTTTCTGATTCCATCAGGAAATCAGAGCCGTTTTCTTCCTCTTCCTCACTGACAGGTTCTGGTTCCGGATCCGATGTTAATGGTCGATTTTGACCAGTTGTATCTACTTGAGCACTTCTGGACGACAGGCAGCTACCCATCTATATTTTAGTGGTGAAATACAAAAATAAGTTAGGAAATGGAACGAATGAAACTAAATCATCATAAATCGTTGCACGTATTAATCGTACGTTTTGGAGTATCAGTTTATCAACAAAATCTAATGAAAGAAATAAAAAAATAAAATTGCCATTAAAAATTACGTGTTTAATTTCGATTTAGGACGTGTGTATCATACATTTGTATAACTACAACGAGAACATGCCACTGTAGTTTTATGATACAAAGATTAACATGCCCTGGTTTGCTTTTACAATGATTTAGTAAAAATGTCATCTCAAAACTGTGTTTGCCAATAGAAATACATAATCCCACCACCGTTTGTTATTATTTTTCTATAAGCAGAGAAAGAGGCATCGGTTCAGAATCCACGCTCTAATCCTCAAATAAAAAAACAGGTCCCATTCATCAAACCACATGAAATACATAGACACAAATATATGTTAATTATATCCATTCTACCAGCTTTAATTTATTGGAAGTATGTTTTCATTTTTACCTTGGCTTCCTTACGCCTATTATTATGCCAGGTAATCTATAAAGTCCCATTATTTAAATTAGGTTTAATTATGTGCAAAAAGGTAGAGAAATTTTACAAAGAGCTGCGCGTTTGTTTCATTTCTGAGACTGGGAGAGGTCCATTTTTCGTGTTTAACATTTGGGAAGGATAATATACATGAATATGCCTCATATTTTGTAACTGTATCGTAAAAAAAGATTGAAAAATCAAAGAAGATATTTTGTGCCCGCTACCTGAACGTGGCCTTTCAACCTGAGCAAGTTGAGAGGAGGATTTACATGACTGGCGAATATCAACAACTTGGTACAATACTGATGTCATGTTTAAGGTTCAACAAGTCCCCTAATAGATGATGTGCTCACCTAAAATCCTATTCAAAGACCTTCCATTAAATATCGGAAAATATGTAATTTGAATATATTGAACTTGTACATTTGCTTTAAAAAAATACTAAGCCATGTTAACGTTGTCATTCGAAACCACTAAAATCATTGTAAAATCCCCTGTTAATATATATATTAGCAGATTAAAAATAAGAAAACAAAGGTTAAGTAGCCTTGACTGATAAATGAACTTTAGATGATGTGCAATTTGATATCATTCTGCGCTAGACATGTTATAAACACTGAAATTGAAAAGTTCGATAATGTTTATAGCATGTCTAGCTTTATATAATGACATTAAACGTTACGAAAGGACACTTTATACGAAGTTAAAGTGGTTCTTATTGTCATAGATCTATGGTTTTATACAGTTTATACAGTTAAACCAGCAAAATAGGTCACTTGGACGTTTAACAAGGATTTTTGTTTTTTATTGACTACGTTAACCTGGTTATGTACTTTTTTCATAGGTTATGAACATGTTCTGAGTATCCAAAGAGTAAACATGTATATGAATGTGACTTACCAGGGAGTTGAAATTTAAGTTGACTACAACATCATTTTGGGGGGCATAATAATAATAACAGTTACTATGTAACTCTTCTCAGCGACAAGTATATCCCGTCCAAATATATATTTCATTAACAGGGTTCGGTTGAATAACACCACCAATGATGTGCCCGAAAATCTCGATAGTAAGTCTGATTTAAAAATAAGGAGGGGATTCCGTGCAGTCAAATATATCTCGAAGTTGTAGTCGGCTTCGATGACAGGCTGGCATTTAAAATATGCCTTCAATATGCAATAATTTTTCTCAAAATTAAGCTGCCAATGTATTTATACATAGCTGTTATACAAGGGTACATATTGTACAAGTTGTTAAGCAAACATGATAATATATGTATACCAAGTATTTACTTATATGAAACCATTAATATTTTTGTATTTGAAGATAAAATCAAAGCAAATTTTTCTCTAAATAAAGGTATCAGAATGCCCGGAAAATTGACAACGAAAAAGAAACTAATATATACTATTTCGAATAACATCCCACCCAGTAATTCGTTTTGTGTGTTGATAGTGATTTAAAAGAAGAAGAAAATGTTTTAAATAGCTGGCATATCGGTTGTTGTTGTTTTTTTGCACATATCGGCACACACAAACCTTTCAAGTTAATGTGTAGTAATCACTGGTGCATTCATAGAGACGAAAACTGTATAATCAAGACAGCTAATGTGACCATAATTATGATCGAAGTGAAAAGGGTTCCACAATGACTTCGGATATCGTATTTGTTAAAGAGGTCATAATTCGCGTCACCGACCAATCCGTCGGCTGGTCCAGCACCCCGTATTTGAGTCAATAATGTTGTGCTTTTTTAATAAATGCCTACAGCTGCAAACTAGCCTGATATTTTACCACCACTACGGGTATTCTTTCCAAGACCTTGGAGGACCTTGCAAATCAAAGATTTCGTTGAAAGTAAAAATACCTTAAAAATAGGTCGTACGCGCATCACAGTCTCAATAGCTTCGAAAATTTGACGACATTGAAGAAAGGTTGCCTTCGAAAAGTAAGCCTGATCATGAGATTCCGCATTAAGAATTAAATAAGCTAGATTTTACGGTTTTGTATTGCTAATTCAGTGGAATCAGTATTATTGTAACGTGTAAAATTTTAGGGAAAACCCATATTTGAGTCCTTCAATAATGTTGAGTGGAGTTATATTTGCGAATTGATAGTAAAAGAAATTTGATTCTAAAACAAATATCCTAAATACATGTACCTAGTTTATAATTGAGATATAAACCAGAACAAAATACAGCTTCGCGCTGAAGTCCTTTCACTTGCTACCAGTAGAATAACATGCCATTATCATGTTTTTATTTGTATGTATTCGAGGCTCTTCGCAGAAATTCTCGAATGTGCCTCAAAGACCTTGTGCTATCATGCGTTCCGAGAACACTTAAGTCCCAGTTTGGTGCCTGCAATTTCGCAAAACACAAGTGACCTTATCACTGCGTATTGATACACTTCAATGACGTAGCACAGGGCGTAGTTGGTTCACGTCCGCCGTGAAACAGTCATCGATGAGGATTTGTTTTGCTTATATGAACTAACATTAAACATGATTGGCTTGATTTCAAAGCTAAAATAAGGTGTGAAAAGGTATATAAAAATATGAACGACTTGTATAAGCTATACAAAATCAATTTTGAAAATGGAACTATATTTTGTTTGTTTTGTTGTCATGCTGTTGCTAGGACCCCCAGCGGAAGTTTTACATATTCCCGCGAAAACATGCTGTTTCTCTCAATAACGTTGCCCCAAAGAATCAAAAATTTAAAAAAAAACCTGTATTTTTCTATTTATGCTTGCATCGGAAAATTCAAAGCACTTAAAATGTAAATATAAGGAACGATAAATGTATTCCTTAAATATCCAGGTGTGTTGTCTTTCTGTTCAGGGATGTTATTACAAAGAAAAGGTTAAGCTAACGATCTGAAAATCTTAATTATAACGCTTACTACATAGCCTAATGAATGCATCAAGTCCATAAGCCGTCCATGATATTGATGTTGTAAGTATAAAGATCGAGATAAAGCAGACCGTTGTATAATGAGAAAGGTATGTAGTGTCTTTGACTGCATGTTCAAGTGAACTATAGATCGACGTGATCAGTTAATTTCGTGTTACACTGTTACACAACATATATTGTTTAGACAACATATTTTTTATTTATCCGAAAAGGAAAATTAAAGGACCTGGCAATGTCTTTACTTATTCAACGTTCCTGCCTTCTCCGAAAATAACGCACCTTGTCTAGAGAAACTTCACTATCAAACATTTCTGTATTTCAAAAGCTTCTTAAGTGACACATCATTGTTTGAATATCAACATCCATTCCGGATATTTTTCATTTCGTCCTGTAACTCGAGTTATTCATGTTTCAAATTATATTAGAAGCTCTGAAAAATCCCCAACATTTAACTTGTGTGAATTCTGAACAGGTTGTAATTTGAGTGAAAAGATTTAATCAATAATACAAACAAGTAACCATCTGTCTTTTGATAATGTATGGAGGTGAACTTGTTTTGCACCTGTGAATAGGGTTAGGGTTGACGTTGCTAGGGATTATTTAAAAAAATCAAACATTTTGCATAGTTTTCTATGAGGTATTCTATGTTTTTTACCATTTTCCCCATTTCTTTCCAGACATTATTAGATCATAAAGGAACTGTAGTACTAAGTAGGCAAAATTCCCTTACATATTCAATGTTCCACACAATATAACAATAAATTAATAGTATGTAGATATACCTACCTTCCTGCAAACTGTTACGACGGCGAAGAAAGAATCCCTACAAAAACACACGTGTAAACCAGTAAACCGTGTAGTTTAAAAATAGTTCCATAATTTACGTGCAAAACAAAGCAAGAGGTACGCTTAACTTACTTCATGCCACGCACAAGTGAATTAAATGTAGAACGCAGATTCAACACAAAGCCATTCGAGAAGGACGAGTCTTATTCAATATTTGCTTCCAGGAATTATATTTATTCACAGTTCCTTGAAAAAAGGTTTACCTGTACGCAGTGTTTTTTTTCTCTCTTTACATTGGTCTATATGACATAACACAAATTTTATTTGATGTCAAAATAACATCAAACTACGCACACGCTCTTTGATTCGATCAACGAAACGTTCCTAACCGATAGGAATGTAATGGCTAGGTAATTCTGCCTACTTTGTTCCATGCTGTGCGCTGACTTCCTTGTTTAGAGCTATTTCTTACCTGTACTGTACCTGTACTTAAAAAACCGTGTCATTTAAAACGCCACGTAGAGCCCAAATTCATAAAACGATATCAATTTAAAAAACTATCTCACCTATAAATAATATTCTTCGTTCAATATTTATTCAATACCGTTTCTGAGTAAATAATCCTATTCTGGAACGACATTTGTTAGTAAGAAGTTCACCGACAGTTTCCGCTAATTGAAGATTTCTTCATTACTTATTATGAACGCCAAGAAAGCATGGTCTCTTGTGAATTTCTCGACATGCTTAATAATAAACGCCGTGTTTTTGTTTCATTTTGACAATAAGACACACATTCTTTGTAACATGTACCCATCCACCATTAGCCCAAACACTGTTACATGTATACTACTACTGTACTGTTACCATGATTTTATAATTTTGCCAGCAAGATGATACTGGCTGGAGAACAGGAAATGTTCCACTGTGAGAACTTCTATAACGAGCTGACAAAATGGAGAATGATCAAACAAGAATATTTTAGAAGGTAATGGAGTACGGGTAGAGGTTGTCTGACTTCAATTGCACTTTCGTCGTAATGTTAATGAATCTTTTTCTAGTTATTACTTGAAATTTAACACCAAACAGTCATCATAGTAATTCCTCATTTATTTATTCTTCCCACAATCTATAACAGCCCATAATGAAAGTTGTGCTTGTAAATATATGCATAATGGAACAACATATGAACGTTAGAATGCTATCTTATGATCGTTGTCAACATCTAACCACATATTGGCCTTCGACTGGTCTGTTATAGGAAGTTTTGACCAATCTGGGTTTTAATATAACAACAGTCATATAGTATCTCTTAGTTATTAAATCTGCGCTGTAACTCATTATTTGCACCAAACGAAATGCATTTCATTACACCATTAACGCAATAGGATCAGTGATCTTTTGGTCACTTTTCCTTAAAATTTTATAACGCGAGTTTATCATCACCTCCACACTTTCTTGGATTTGACAGAAAACATCATGGTGGGTGCTTAATGTGGTGCAGAAAATCATTTTTGAAACTTTCATGGGATTTATTTCCGCCTCAAATTTTGTTGTGGTGTCTTCATTGATTTCAGGGCTTTCTTGTGCATAGACACTGTGGTATTTCTTTTTATAACACTCATCTTAAGTATACATTTGCATGTACACCTGAATGTTATCAAACCAGATAGCGTTCAAGTAGATAGATTAAATCTACTCTAGGCACGATGGAATTTAAATAAAAATACAAATTCTAGTAGTTTACAGCTTAGTTTCCGAACGAATATCGGATATTTTTAAAAGTATCGCTACAATGTAGGTACATATAGTTGTAATTTGAAACAGGAAATCAGTGGGGACTCTGTGACTTTTCCAGTAGAATCAATGTACACTAATGTTTAACAGAAATGAGTTCTCTTGCACATACACGTGTACCTTCTCCGATTAACTAGAAATGGTATATTCATTTAATTGACAAAACTTGCCAATGAACTCTATGCAAGGTTTAGCTGTCGTTATAGAGTGAATTAAACATGAAGTGTCTTACACCGTCTTTTTATATCAGATATGCACATTCTATAAGTTTACAAATATGAAATGTACCATTTAATCAAATGAATGGAGTCCTATTTTCTGTATAATTCAAGATTTTATCACTATGTATCGCAAATTATTTACATATCAAACACATAGCAGGATGTACATACTAAAGAAGATGTTAGATCAACAAACGCACGTCATTATTGGTGGATACATCAATCATATTTAAATCTTTATTCAAATGAAATCAAAACAAGAGTCCTAAATGGGCCTGCATCGCTCACCTGGTATTCATTTCACACTTGTAACCCTAAAAGAGATCTAAAATAAAGTTACAAGCAAAATATCAGTATTCATAACTTTAAGTAATTCAAAAGAACCTGTTAACAGATTTTAAAACATTTAACCCCTGTGATCTGAAATAGAACAAGGTCTTTACATTGAACACACTTTATGGCCCTTCATCTCCGCATGCAACTTACCAAATATTACCACTCTAGACCAAGATAAGGTCATTTATAGGTTAATACATATTTTACCAAATGTGACCATGAAAGTAGGTCAAGATCATTATAATGAAAAATCTTGATAGCCCTTCATTCTAGCAACTACTGGTCAGATATCATCATCCTGGGCGTAATGGTTATTCAGAAGAAGTTGTTTAAAGTTGTTTTCAGACAATTGACCCCTGTGACCTTGAATATGAGTGAAGGTCATTTATTTGAACAAACTTGGTAGCCCTTCATCCCAGTTTGTTTCTGGCCAAATATCATCACTCTAAGTCTTTTGGTTGTCCAGAACAAGTTGTTTAAAGAAATAAAATGACGCCGGACAGACGGACGACGAACGGACTTGGGCAGGTGAGTTTATCGAAAACACATTCAGTAGTAGTAACTCCGGTTAATGTCTTCTATGAAATGTATAGTGTGATATATATTTATGTCAGTTTGTCCGCCAGCCAAGCCATTGACATTTATCATGGAAATTGTGATATCTCTAGCTGTACAATACTGAATCATTTGCAACAACTGAACATGCGAGGGAAGAACGAAATATTTGAGGGAAGAACTAAATATTTGAGGGAAGCAACAAACATGTGACGGAAGCGCTAAACATGTGAGGGAAGCAATAAACATGTGACGGAAGCACTTAACATGTGAGGGAAGCAATAAACATGTGACGGAATCACTAAACATGTGAGGGAGGCACTAAACATGTGAGGGAGGTACTAAATATGTGAGGGAGGCACTGACCCTGTGAGGGAAGCAATAAACAAGTGAGGGGAGCACTAAACATGTGAGGAAAGCACTTAACATGTGAGGGAAGCAATAAACATGTGAGGAAAGCACTTAACATGTAAAGGAAGCACTTACAATGTGAGGGAAGCAATAAACAAGTGAGGGAAGCACTAAACAGTTGTGGGAAGCACTTAACATGTTAGGGAAGCATTAAACATTTGAGGGAAGAACTTAACATGTAAGGGAAGAACTTAACATTTGAGGGAAGAACTTAACATGTGAGGGAAGCACTAAACAAGTGCGGGACTCACTAAACATGTGAGGGAATCACTAAACATGTGAGGAAAGCACTAAGCGTATGACGGATAAAAGTCGGCATCGTCACGCTCTCACAGTTAGTAGGTTGCATTTGAAGATTAAAGTAAGCGGATGGTGTTGAATGTTTTGGTGTCCTTTATTTCAAATTCAAGAGGGTATATACTATTGATGTGGTCATTAATGTCTTTTTTAAATGACAACATGTTATCAATATATCTGAAAACGGACTTGGCATTTTTTTTTTATAAATTCAGCCTCGTATGAAAACAAAAACTGTCGGCCAAGAGAGGAGCATATTTTGTTCCCATTGAATGCCTACAGTCTATAAAATCTTGTGATCGAGCTCAACAAAAAAGATTTTATATGGACATGTTTTGTTTCTTTTTACAAAATGAGCTCCATAATAGTTATATATTTATACTGCCGGTTGTTTTTCCTGGAAGTGAAAGCATTCATATAGGTAAGTTCGAGTTTTTTTTATATTATTAAAATATGGTTTCAATTGATGTTAAAGTTAATTCGAAGAAAGGTATTTGTAATCAGTCGCAATCAAAACATGTATTACTAGTAAGTCATAACTACCAAGTATCTTGTCTGGGGAACTACAGTTTTAAAACCGAACAATATACTAGCTGTTGTAAGGTTGATTTAACCTATTACAATAAATCCGGTTATACAGTGTACATTGTATATGTAGTTTGTTCTGGTACCGACCTCAAATGGTGCACCACATGACTAATGGGTTAAATGGCTATCGTTTTTGTACAAATGTTCAGCAAGAATTTTGCTGAAGATATTTATATAATCACTTTAAAAGTGATGGAAATACAATAAATTTTAAATGCATATTTAGGTGTTAGCAGTCAGTTTTTATAAAATCCGAAATTAGATTGATTATACTCAATCCAATTCAGTATTAGAAGTCTGAATTTGGATGATTTCATTGACTATCTGCCGAACCACTTGGGCATCACTACATATGTTTACACCAAAGAATGTAGGCTGCTTTGTATCGTACAAAAGCGTTCATGTTTAAATTCTTTGAAGTTCCTGGTTTACTGATTTGCCTATTATGCTATGAAATATTACGATATAAACATATGAAATTCAAGATGCCTCAGAGTAAGAACTTTTCGACAACATTCCATCTTTTGACTTTAAAAACATAAAGATGTATCGTTGGAAGGGTCAATAGATATCGAGATGTTGTACCGATAGAGGCAGATGGAATAAAAAAAAGACTACAAAACAATGGTCGTCAATGTGCATCGATTTCCATTATTACATAAGCTACCGGCATCGGTTGAAGAGTGGTTTCACCAATATTTTAATACGTTATGATTATTTTAATTGTAAACTAACTTTACCACAAATGACGTCAAATTCACAAGATAAGCCCCAGAAGGGTGAAAACAGTTGTAAAGATGACATTAAATTGGGAGAATTCCATATGTCAGCACTTTTATGAAGTTAATTTGCGTTAATGAAAAGACAACATAATATTTTTTTACCTGTGAATTTACTGCAACATTGATTGACCAATACGTTTTAGAAGGCTCATCCTTTATCCATGCGGATAAGTAAATAGCACCAGGTACAGCTTACAATTTCAACATATTGATATGAAATATGCAAGCAACATAATCGCAAAAAGGATCAGATTATTTTTATACCGTGCGCTTGAAATGAAGGTCTTAATTAACAGAACAAAGTCAAAACCAAACAAAATCTTGAATTATATTTATTCAATTATTTCTTCAGTCTAAAAAGAAAAAATGCAACGTAGCAAACTGGATTTAGAATCGTTCGTATAAGCAAATCATACAAAATAATAGAAACATAAAGCACGTCAGCAATTACAGTATACAGTCTATACCACAATTAGGTGTAGCAATAGTTGAGAGGGTAAACAAAATATCAAAACTATTTTCGCAATTTTAACAGTTTTAACTCACCTATTTATTGAATACAGAAACAAACATGATGAAAACAAACTGGTCAGAAACAAAACAGGGTCTGTGACTAGTAAAACGATGTAAAAGTTGTTCAATATGTTAAGTTACTTATTAGCGTAATTTTGCAGTGGCTATTAGTTGAGGAACATAATCAAATAAATTAAAGTGATGGAGATTTCATGGTACATTTGAATATATTCACATTTTAAGAGTTCATAATTGTAAAATTCTGTTATATATTTGGTGTACATCCAAACCAATTATACAACAAAATGTAGAGCTTAAACTGTCATTCTGACTTAGTCTGCACCATACACTTCCCACCGTCAAGTTATACTGTACTCAATACGCTGTGCCAACATCAATAACGCATAAATGAGTGAACAAAGATGACGTTACCCTGTTAACATTAAATAAAGTGGTAACGCTATGGTGATGCTTTTTTTTTTTTTTAGAAAATCAGCGCATGCGAGTTATCTTTCCCTGGGTACATGTAGGTAATGACAAGTTTATCGTTTACCCATCCTCGATGATCCAGGGTTTACGCTAACTTACGCTCTCTGCACCCCTGGAATATGTCATAGCAAAATTGAAGTCTTTATCCACAGGGTTGCACACAAGGAGCCTTCGATTTTGCTAGGACATATTCCAGGGATACAAAGAGCAAAAGGGAGCGTTACCCATGGATTATCGAGGATGACTTTAACCTCGCTAAAGCGGAACGGAACGCACCTGTGAAGTGTAGGAGAATATAACTCTCATGACTAAGTGATTTCTAGTGTTATCTTTCATACACGGTGATCTCCAGGCTTGTTGTACGTGTGCTAAATTTGTTACTCTGTATTATGCATTTATTACAGTTAATATTTCGCGTTGAGCATATATGTATATGTGTTTCAACATCTTATTTCCACATTCACTTTGACATACACAGATTTAAACATTATTGCAGTATATTTTGATAAATAAAAATAAAGACGTTTGGAAAATGCCAACATACAATAACGTTATAAAAAATCAGCTTGAGATCTAAATTCTTCGATTTTCTTAATGAAATCACCTCACAAAATGTAGAGTAGAAATTACTTCACATAAATTGCATTTTATGGAAATTATTTCTTTAAAACAAAATGGTGAAAGTTATTTTCAGTAAATTATAAAATCACAATGATGGAAAAAAATAAATCAGCTGACAAACAGTAAGATACAAATACCTAGATATTACATATTGTACAAACAGAATAAACCGATTTAAGCAAAATGGAAATGTTAAGAACTAGTTACCCGATATCCGACAGATTGTATCGATACCATAGAACTTGTAAACGCCTCCCTCCACCACCTATTGTTTTTAATAGCTGGGTTTACTTTTCACTTCTGGTTTACTTATATGTAACCTGTTCACAAACAAAGTATATTTACTAAGAAGTTTCCTGATTATGGACACAAAAGCAGCAAATGACATAATTGTGCGTTATTGTCTCATATCTGGGCTGTAGTAAAGAGCTGTCTCATGTAAGACAATCAGATGAAATCGTTACCATATCAACACAATGTTCCCGACCTTACGGGTATGATAAAAATATGAGGGGTAGGATTTGTGATGCATGTCAAAACAGTCAATGCATGGAATTACAATTTTTCTATCATCCCAGAAAAGGTGCTCGGTGAAAAAGAATGTTTTTACGACATCCGTCAAGCTATAATATGACGTGGTAGGTTGTCTACACCTTAGGGTTTGACAGAGTGTAAGAAAGCAGCAGATAATTCTTTGTAATACATTATTCAATTCTAGAATTTCTATTCCTATATCGACGTGACAATCTAAGTGGCGTCACAACTGAATAACGTTACCATATCACAATCTGATAACGTCATATTATAGCATGGCAGTTGGCTTAGAAAATATTCTCATTTCTCGAGAAAACATTTTTTTACAACATTTTCAAGCAAAATATGGGAGCATTTCGCGTAATTGTTATGTAGGTGTATGCATGTGATATAGAAATGGTGAACTTGGTTACAAAATTAGACGTCAGAACCTCGGCTTCCACTGTTCTGACCCGAAACACTAAAACCCCAAATATAATTTCAATATTCTCTTAACACCTATATGTACACATAATAGACTTTTTAACGTCTAGTTATTTACTATTAGTCCCTGTTAAAGACATATTCGACTAGCCACCACTCGATTGTAGAAATGGCCACCAAATAGAAACATTAATAATGATGGGCTTGTGCGTTGGTTGTCAAAATTCCTTATGTATCTGCTACAAATCTTCTGTCTTTGACTTAGTTGAAGCATTTCTGACCAGTAATACATGTGTTGATCATGTGATTGAAGATTTCGAATTTAATGTCTCAATCACCTGTGACACAATTGTGGACACCTCTGCCATGGCTCCATATCCTGTTTAATGTAAACAAATCAATAAAACATACTTAGTTTCGTATCACGCTCAACACAACACAAAATCCGAAGTTATTAACTGTAGATGATTAAAATCTCTTATCACTTTCTCTTTATTTCATATTGCTGTTGCCCCTCATACCCTGATATACATCAAGCTGTTTCTCTATGCGGTACAGTTGACCGTATGTAATATGGTATGTTATCCTACGCCAACAATTACAACCAAATGTATTTTCTAAATTGTTAGTCCAGGGGAAATTACTAGTTAGGGTAAATCTGTACTTGCAAATAAACGTGTTGTTCTTTCGTTATCCTATGGGGAGATATCATGTTTTGGCCCTAAGCATCACGGATGATTCCCAGTGCATGATGCAGTGTTGGCAAACATTATCTCAATGTTTTACTAAATTTTAAAGGTGCAATCAACTGTGTGTCTGTATGTGTGCTACGTTCATATTCCAATATGGAGATTTCATATGTTGAGAAAATACATGTGAGTAATATTCTGTGGCTAAACATACACATTTTTTTTTATATAATATAATGATAGATTGGAAGATGTCCTTCATCTTTTAAATTAAAACGTTATATATTCAAATATAGGGTTTCTGTGAGAAACAAACATGAACTGTTTTATTGTATGGTTTTATGGTTGATCCAAGACAAAAATAATTTAAATGAGTCATGATAAAGTTGCATCTAAAGTTATGCAATAACGACAATGGTAATGCAGTTATCAAAGAATCGATAATGGGTAAAAAAACGTAAAATTATGTGAAGAAAAACATTGGTCTTCTCCGAAAGGCAATCTATATCAACATTGGTGTTTTTTCTCTGGAAACCGATCAATCAATATAATTCGAAAGGAATTCCAAAAACTTATTGATTGTCAACGCAGTGGCATTGAAAGGTCAGGCAATTTTGGAAGATAAAGGCTGGTTTTAAAAATTCAATATTTTGCGGCTTAAGAATGGAATTACTGGTCCCCCAACCACCAACCACCAACCACCAACCCCTAACCCAAGTATAATAACAATGTGATCGATGAGAGGGGTTATCTGTATTGAAAGCCAAACGTTTGACGGTTAACAAAACCCACTTGTCACTCAACAGGTGCGTGCCACTGCTTAAATGGAAGCGAAATATAATATATATTCAATCTGAACACGACTTTGTTATTTCCAAATACATGAATCACAATTCATGATCAAAAGGGTATTGCTTTTAAAATGTTACTAGCTGGGGAGGGGCGCAACGAATGAATAACAGAAGAGTGCGAAACGAACTGGATGACAGCTTTAACACATTATACTAGAAACAACACCGAAAGGCAGAGTGGAAAAGATTGCATACACAGTGAGCTGCGAGAGATTAGTAACAGAGATAGGGGGCATGCACAGTGCGTAAACAAAAAGGAGAAAATGAGATATCAAGAATCTTCGAGACGAGCTGCAAATATTGAGGAATCGGCAAAACAGTGATACTGTCTTTGAGGGAAATGGATAGCAGCAGCTTGGAATGACTTTCCAACACTACTGATGTCACTTCGAAATATACGAACAAGGCGAAAAGACAAAAAGGGGCGACAAAGAAAATGACAGTCATTGGAAACCTACACAAGTTCTCGTCAATACTCCTTGGTGGAGAAGACAGTGGGGTTTTACAGATTGCGGAGGGAAAGCTATTCGCCACACTTGCCAGACGAATGACAAACTGCATGACTGCAAAGGAATACATGTATTCATCAGTAGAGAAAACAGGATTCCAAAGGTTCCTGAGGGTACCGAGCACACAGGCGTCTTTTCAACTCATCACGAAGATCAATATCAACCAAGGTGACAACGAAGTCACTTGACTATAAATGCGACTAGGAATAATGCACAAGGGTCAATACCTCATCAGCGGATCTATAGAGCAACATCAAATCCCAGACGACATCAAAGATCACAATGGTATCAAGAGCTACTTCAGCAACATCTAACTGCGAATCACTATGTTAGATATAACAACAGCGTGACAGACCTCGGGAAGGGGAAATACTACTGGATATACTATCTCTGTGATATATTCATGATGTGATTGAACCTTATTATCAGGGCAGTGGTCAGAGAAGCAAGAGAACCGAAAATATCATCCGGAATCCGGTCAATTTCCTTCAGACGTTTTATGGACGACATGACAATGACCTGACAGCACATACGGGCACTATTTATAATCCTTGAAGAGATAGTGGGATGTCAAGAATTGCTATCAAGTCTAGAGGGTCAAGGGATATAGTCGTCACGGTAAGAGAAGAAGCCCCTGTATTAAGATCCAGAAGGAGGAAGTTGTTACAGCCATATGACCTACCCTTTGTCATAGCTTGGCAAAGGGACCGGTCGGTCTTGGTTCTTGAAAAGTTGTGACAGGTTTAATACATGCATGGTTCGTGTAATAAGTAAAACTTTGAAATTACATATTTCCAAAATGATAAATCTTATTGAATATTGAAGGAAGTAAATGAGAAGGTGGATTGGGGCAACGACATCAAGAGGCTACAGGCACAACTTCAGGAAAGATGCTGCCAAAGGCATTCAAGGCGAGGCTCTACCACCATGAGGTCTCCTGACATGACATCTTACATGATAAGATATTATTACAACAGTAGACACTCTGGACTGGACAATCAGCATGTAATTGAGCAAGGTGTGTCCCAAAGCTTCACGAGTGTTTGTTTTTAAGCAAATCGGCCGAAACTCCAGTCCCAATTTCATCACAAATTTAGGAGATCAAGGCTGAGAAGGCAAGAAAAATGAGTGCTGATTGATGATTGTGATCAAGTGACTCTAATGATGTAATCATCTTGAATGCTTCCAAAGCGACAAGCACATGAAGAAAATAGTTTGAAGCAGCGCAGTCGAATAATTAGAAAGTCGACTGACCCACAATGATATAAGGGTACGTGAAGAGTTCGGACGGAAGGCAAACGGTACAAGTAGAATGACAAGGGGCAACTGACAAATCTGGAAAAAGGATGATAGTACAAGTCGATGTTCGGAGAATGAAGGAAGGTATTGGGAAAGCAGGAACGCAATAGTGGTGGAACTGGTGCACAGGGAGCATGACCAGGCTGGAAACTAAAGATAGAAGACTGGCCTGGTCCTTCATCTGGAGATTACAACAATGACGATTCAGTTCATGATGAGGTCATTTTATAACTATCGCCAACAAGGTGCTGAGGGAACTTGCTGACAATTTAGACTGGGACCGAACGCCAGCTATTTTTGTCCTGTCATCAACTTTGTACAATCAGGAGAAAGTGGTATGGTGTCACGAGACCAAATCGGAAATCTTCGTGCTGCACAGAACTGGGAAATGAGGGTCGACCTGGACATCATATTTATTTTCTAGACATCATTCCAACAGCCTACATTTTCATTTGGCTCATCTGGCGATGTTGGAGTTGATGATACAAAGCAAGATAAGAGTAATGAGAAGGAGTTTGTGGGTCTTCCTGATAGTGATTGGATTTGTTAGATTTCTAGAACTGTCCTTGTGGAAAATGTTCTTGATGCTAGGGATCAAGACAGTAGAACAGTTGAGGCATGACTCTCTCAGACAGCAAAGACATTTTCTAGCTAGCTATGGTGCAGAGAAGATAACATGTGCTGGAACACATCCACTAACTGGCAGTGATATTGCCAATTACAATTGCCTGGCAACATACTGTTAGATGTGGACCTAGCTAACTAAGTCTGTGGATGCGCAATCTGCAGAAAGAAAGTTGAGAAGGGGAAGACACCAGAAACAATTATATATCAATATTATAAGACACTTCTGTATTTGCCTGCTCACATTCTACCAAATGTATCAGTGCAATATTTAGGAGTTTTTCTAAAATATGATTAATAATAAAAATTATATTCATTGAAAGATACCTAAAATATAGCTATTTGACATTTAAACTCATTCTACCGAATGTATCAGTGCAATATTTAGGAGTTTATCTAAAATATGATTAATAATAAAAATTATTTTCATTGAAAGATAGCTAAAATATAGCTATTTGACATTTAAACTCATTCAAACCTCATTAACATCAAGTATTCAGACACGCCTACATATTGAACATTTTGGACACAAAGCTAAGATACCAGTGTAGGTCAGTAAAATTATGACTTTTTCAGGAAAAACCTTGTTGAAAGTGCAGCTTGTAATACAAAAGTAGTGACATCCATGTAGACTTGTACACATCCATGTCTTTCATTATTTCTTTGATTACCAGCTTTTTTACAAATGCAAAATGTATTCTGTTCAAACTATCAATGCTTCAGATATCAAGTTTGATTTTGAATTAATTTTGTTAGGAGTTCACAGCTTAGACTGTAACTGTAGACTTTAATACAAACGTTTTCACACATTTTCAAAAATTCTCAAATCCAGAAATATATTCTCCATTCTTATCATGTAACTGTAAATGTGTATTGGGAGAAGGTGTTGATAAAATATGTATTATCGAGAGTTTAACCTTTGGATCTCTAAGAAGCCTGACCTTTTCTTATACATTTTGGAAATAAATATGTTAAAACTAAACAAAAACAATTTTCATAGAAGCATTTCCTGATTGTTGCATTTTTTCAATATTTCATTTCACAAAATGAAATCATGGCATATTTTTATGTTTAGTAAACACAATATTCATCTTTTTCTGTTGCAGCCTCCCATGTTTAACTATTTCTAAAATGGAGCCAAGGTTTTCATTTTAACCTGATCTGTTCTATTCCACCCATAGACTAAAATAGATTATAGTGCATAAATATCCATAAGGAAGACCATAGGTTGAAGGTGGGATAGGATATGACTTGAAAGTCCTGTTTACCTTAGCCCAAAAACTATTATGGTTTCCCCGCATTAGTGATTATTTTTGTTGTCTTTAGATGCAGTTGATTGACAGCTTCTTTGGCAATTGATTTCACACACATTTTAAGTTATTATCTGTGTTGTTATTAAATAAATATTACTCCCAAACTCCAAAAAAAGTTACCTTGACAACATTTACATGATCGAGTCATTTCTATTATTTAACAGGGCAGACAATATAATGTCTGAAAGGGTAAGGCAGGTCTCCGAACCAACTATTGTTAATATAAGTCAAGTTCAAGCAAGGTTTACTGGGAAATAAACAGCCATGCAAAATTGGAAGAAAATTAAGTTTTACTTGATACTGATTCTAATGTTGATTCCCCTATTCCTAGTCCAAAACTATAACAGTTAAGTTTTTAAATGTGTTTAATCATCAAATTTTCTCAGATCTGCCATTAGATCTGAATCTGCCACTATATATATATACTAAACTATGGGATATGGCAATATGCTTGTCTGTTCTGTCAAGTTTCGGTTAGTGATCAATTAATGTTATGATGCAAGGAGACTGCATATATATACATGTGTACCTGTATTTATCTATAAATTTGTACATGTATTTCTAATGGGAATGTAAGATTATGGAGAGATAAAGGGTTTGAACAATGCCTATCAAGGGTGCTATACTAAAGGTACCACTTCTAATTAACAGCATAATATTTAAAATTAATGAGGCCTAACCATGCGGGGACTCGAAATCAGGCACTCTCTGCAGTAGTCCGAATTATTCTGACGTTTTATCAACGTTTTTTATATTGGTCTGTCGTCGATTAACGCCCTCTATAATATGCAGGAAATGAGCGAATAGATCTTTCGGTCCATCTGCGACATTCGTGTGAAAGTGACGATTTGTTTCTAAAATATCAGTTTGAAGAGCGATCCTGGCGCGGGTCGCTTATTTCCCGCAAATTATAGAGGGCCGTCGTTCTGACGTTAATCGACGACAGACCGATACAAAAAAAGTTGATAAAACGTCGGAATAATTCGGACTATCTCTGCAGTATAGAACCAATGAAGGGCATTATTTTAAGACTCATTTTTTTCATTAGTGTCACATAATCTCATTTACCTGTGTCTCCACATGCGAGAGTCTTTTTAATACAAGGTATCTCCTTATATCCAAAGTTTCTCAGCTCCGAGGTTTGCTTGGCACTCAGTGGGTGGTTCCACATGTGTGTATTCATGGCTGGCGCAAACAAAAGGGGGCGCTGCAAGTCCCAGGCTCGAACAGTACATGTCTGTAAAAAAAATAAAACTACCTTTTGCAACATTATATGATTTATTTGTTTTTTACTTCATTGTAATAGGGTAAATGTATAAAGGCAAGAACACAACATCAGAAGCAACTTCACCAACTGTGCAAGCTTCATGACGGTACATAAAGGAACTAAGTATGTGTGAGTATTATAAGACATATGAGATAATTGGTATTAAACATACTACTGATCTTGAGGGAAGATGATTGGGATGTAAATATGACATGCAAGTCTTAACTAACATGAACCAATTCAACACATATACATGTAGTTTCATCATGTGTGAATGTCAAAATCATTGTATCATTGTAGAAGGGTTTTTTTCGGAGTTGGAAATTGAAACAATTGTTGCATTCTTACCAATAGGTTGTCACAAAGTCCATTGGCAATCTTGGCTAATGTGTTAGCATCCAGAGGTGCAATGACCATGAGATCAGCCCATCGCCTTAGCTCTATGTGTAACACTGGGTCCTTCATTGTCTTCCAGCCCTAAAAAAGTAAACCTGCCTCTGTAAACTCCACTGATGTGATATCTTTTTTAAATAAAATATAATGCATGCCAGTGTGTGAAATGAATTTGCTTTATAAGTTTAAAATGTAGATTTTATTCAATAATTCAGAGAAATATTCATAATTGTTTTGCTTAAATACTCTGACAATTACACATATATAGTTCATAGACAGAATAAAGAGATCTTTTAATAAAGAATCCATGCATGAATTGAAAATATTTACCAAGATAATAAAAATAAACATAGCTAAAACGCAAGTCACTGAGACTGGTAGTAAAACAATATACAGTAACAACATTGACAACAAGTATGAATAAGAATGTGCTTGTGTATGAATCTTGTGTATGTATCAATAATGCATTATTAAGAGACAATCAAGACAATACAGTATTAAAAAATTTGGTCATTCGTCAAGCTATAAAACTGTATCACAAAGAATATGCAATTTATAGCATAATATTTTTTCCTGTAGGTCTGCTCTATAATGGTGCATCATTTCTAGCATGTACATGTCCACCAGACTGCACCTAAATAATAGTCATTGGGATCGCGATCATAATCTCTGTATACAATTGGTGCATGAGATCCATAACACCATCGCAAGAGATATAGGAATCTTTTGGTTAACTCCCAAAATACTCATTATGAACTTAAATACGAAATGACAATCGTATTGCTTGAAAGCATGAATATATGCTCAAAATATGTTTTCTTAATTGCGGACACCAGGGGAGCCTGGACACTGCATCCCTTACCTGCCATTCATCAGCATCTCCGAGCACTGGTACCTGAAGACTTGTGTGGTCAAAGAAGTGGAGGGCATTTTCAGTAGTCACTACTTTGATTTCCAACTGAAAGTGTGCATATCAGAAGAATTTGATATATATTTTTTAACAATAATATTTCCATAAATGTATAATAAAAAAATAACTTTATCAACACTTTTACCTATCTATCTATCTATATGTTATACTCCACAGAGACCAAAATGGCTTTAATGTGGAGGGGGTTAATTACCCATGTGATAATTAGCTTCAGTTATTCCTAGTTCACCAGGTGCTTTAAATGCCTCTTCACTTAAAATCAGAGAAGTGTGTTTCGTTAGGAAAATGAAAGTATATGAAATGATATTTTTTTGAAGATTTCTGGGATAATCTTGACATCTAATTTACACATTTATTGTACCTGATCATCAATGTTCATCAACTCTTGAACCAGTATTGGAACCTTGACCGATGCCACACTCCCAGTGCATCCTATCAAAACGTTCCTTGTTTGTCTTGTTCCCGGTACTGAATCATCCATTTCAGGTACATATTCGGTATAAATATCTCCTCCCACCTCAGAAATTGGTGATTGGTTCATAGTATAAATCAGTATTAAAGTCTAAATTTGATCACTGTATAACATAGGCAAAATGAAAGTAAAAAAAAATGTTCTGTGAACGGTTATGCAATATGCTATGTTTTGTCAGAATTATAATCCATTATTGTACAGATTCAACACCTATGATATTGGTATATCTTGCTTTAAATACGATACAAGTCATGTCCAACGAACAATTCAGAGATCTGTTCCACAATTGAACAAATGCAGTGGCATCCCAGTCGTTGTCGCTTCGGAGGAAAGCAAACTGCGTAACGGCTAAAGTACAGATAATATCAGCAAAGCATCAGGTGTGATATTGTTTCAATTCACGAGTCTTTAGGTAGAATATCTTATTTCAATAAATAGGAAAGATACTCAATTTTTCATCAAAAGTTAAAAAGGTAAGTTCTTTACAGATAAAAAAATGGATTTTTTTTTATCTATGTCAACTTTGTTCCGGGTTATTTATCTTGTAGCTACCGCACTTCAACATTTAGCGGCTTCCGCAATTTTTTTCGCTCTTAAAATTATTAGTAAATTCCGAGGGGTCCCGAGTTAGGTTAAGACGATGGAGTCGGAAGATGACGACGTGGGCTCCAGCGAGGACAACATTCTATACGATTTTACTATCCAGGCAGAATGGCAGCAAGAGCCAGAAGTATTTGTAAGTTTTTTTTTATGTTATTGGAATACAGCAAACGTCACAAAATCTCCAAAAAAGAATATCTGATGTATCATTCTTCACGGGGACAAGGGAATGTGATTTTATGTACAGTATGTCATGTGTGCAGTATGTAAAACGTTCGGACCTAAACAGGTCCAGTACACTCTGCCGATTGAGCTATATAGCTGTAAATACCTATAATAGCTGTATTGACCTATCTGAAATAGGTCTTTAGAGCTATTTTCATGTGATTTTCTTTTTTAAGGAAAACGAAACAAAGTCGCTTTTAAAATAAGATTTTATCATTAGGTTGATAAAAAAGACATCAAATAAAAGTATTCTTTTTAAAAAATAATGATGTAAAAAAATCGAAATTTTACATTGATGAAAAATGAAAATAAACATGTATGCTCTTTGTAGTCAACATTACCATCAACCTTTAATGCGACTTTGCTTTAATTTAATAAGATATGAAATCTGAGAAAATATAGCTCAATACAGCTATAATTTATAGGTGAATATAGCTATGTAGGTCTTTATAGCTATATAGCTCAATCGGCAGAGTGTACTGGACCTGCTAAACTGATCATATCAGAAAAATTCTCGGTAAAATGCCTCCCGAACTGATGGCATGAACCACATGGGTGGAAAGCTATCAGGGTCTTAAAATCTACCGCAACTTATAACTTCCTTGAAATAGAAGTCACATTTCTACTGTGTAACTGTATAAGAAATCCCTGTAGAAATGCTTGAAACCGTTGTAAAGACGGATTATTTTTCTTTCGCAACTAGCAAAATAAAGCTCCACATGTTCATAAATCAAATAAATAATAAATATATATAAATAAAACTAAATAATCTTTATTCAACGTCGTGTAAATTGTCAACAACGAACATGAGCTCTAGAAGATGTTTTATAACGACGCCGCTGAGGAAACAAATTATGTTTTCGTGGTGGAGGAAAACACATGGGGAGAAAACCAGTGTCCAATCTAGATCTGTGGGATAACAACTTACCCAATCAGACATACACTCTCTTTTTCTAGTACTAATATTAATACCCGGCTCCTTTGCCCCGGCTGGGAATTTAATCGATCCCATGCCTTGTAATGGAGCAAGCCCGGTGTGAATCACACCGGAGCGATTTTAGAATTAATTGACAGCACATTGGTCCACATCCATAAATAAGGTTTTAGCATGAACTATTTCTGTTGTTATCCTGCACAGCTTGAAGTTTAACTCTGTCTAAAATGTCGTTAAATTATCAAGTTAACATAGCAAGTGTAATCGAAATCTGAATTGATCTTCATGTTGGAAAGTTTATCTCTCTTCCGATATAGGTCAGACGTCCAAATATGGGTGTCATGACTCTATATGGAAATTGTAGTAAACATGACGGCATCAGTAGTAATACTATATTTGGCCATGCAGGCCATATATAGAAAGGATAATTGAGATAACATCGCGCGTGATCTCTCATGGCCATCGTTTCTATTCTTTCCCCCAAGATGGATTTTGTTAATTTCGTAAAAGTGTTTTTGCATGGGTAAGGATTTGTTTTTTCGACAATTATGCAATATTTTGATAACATTATACTCATATAAGGCGTGAATTATAAGCAGTCTTACAGATTAACACTTTTGATTTTGCTCCATTAGATGGCATAGGGCCGCTTCTTAGCTCTGACAACGCAATATATAAAAAAAACTCTCTCGTCGTCAGAAAGCTACGTTATCGCAGCTACTAGGGATCTAACCGAAATTCTTTCGCTTGATTGCACGCAGTAGAAATGACTGTGCGCGTCGGCAATCACGGTTACCGGGGCACCCTTATACACAACAATGGACTTCAAGCAAAACACAGAAATCCTTTGGTAAACAATATACATTGTTAACACTTTAGACTTAGTTTAAATGTTTTGTATACAGTTGGTACATGTAAGATAGGACAGGAACTGTACTGGGTCGATGATCGGTGACCAGGTAGCTCAATCTGTAGGTATGGAGCGTCTGTCAAGAGTTCGGAGGGTCCCTGATTCAAATCCCAGTCGGGCTGGTGCATTTATTCTTTCTCCTATTACATAATTGTACTATCAAATAATCCAATATGACCTTATCTGACTCAATACATGTATTTTCACCTCTCACCTGCTAAAATGTGTCACACAATCAGGTGAAAAAAATACTCCTGAACTAACACTCAATAAGATCTGACATCATGATACTAAGAAATACTTAATACATCTGTGTACATGTTTGCTTGAAAAATATTAGTTTTAACATACTTATTAAAACTGTCACTGACACCTGGCCTGGTCTCAAAATCACGGATTGCAAAGGTGAGAAAGAGCTTCTCAGCACACAGCTCGGAGAACACCTCGCTCTAGGTCATAAAATAAGCATCCGTATATAAAGTAATTAAACCAGGACTCCTAAGTGTCTAAAGATGTGGATCAGTTAACGTTTCTAATTAGAATGTGATGATTTTTTTATAGTAGATACAGTATACAAACAATAAATTTAACAACAATTGTGAAACTGGAAATGTTTTAAACAAGCTGCAACTAATGTAAACCAGAAATTTTAAAATGTGGTATCTCCAAATTTTACTTCCTCAAAAGTGGGAGGAAATTAAAACAATGAGAGTGTTTAAAAATAATGAATTTATACAATTCTTATATTATACAGCAAATTATATCCATGATTAGGGCTTTCAGGTATTCATGAGAAAATTGAAGTACAAATTATTTTTGTAAACTACTCTAACTGAAAATAAGATATTACCCGAAGTAGAGCGTTCTACTAATTTCTTTTCATTTTTCTTTTTACATTTCTTGTGTTTCTCATTTTGGATTAACATCCCAAAATTATAATAACTGCAACACTACAAATCAATTGATAAATGGTCACTTACCTGCATTATTATTTTTTGTTTTCAATTTCAGAAGAAAAAATTGAAATTGATTCTTCTACATTCTATATCCTTACAATCTGTTAACAAAGAAACACAGTAAGTGTGGTATATTGTATTCCCTCACTGTGACCAGGTATTGGAGCATCCTAATATCCTGTCATGACCATATTAATTAAGAGCCTCCACAGGTTGACAGGTGTGACTCTATACTTACTGACAAATTTCAATGGTTGAATCTCGTGAGATTACAGGAATTATTTTGTTGTTAATGCAGACCAAAGGTCCAAGGGACAAGAGCCAGCTGTCCATGATGGGAAGGGTTTCGTCTGCAACTCAGAGTAAGTATAATCAAGCTCACAGTGTCATTCACTTTACAAGTTAACTTTTAAGTAATTAAAGTTTAGAGTTAATTTCTCTACATAATAAACTGTTTATGCCACAGTAAGTTGTTAATACTGCTGTAAATTTACACTGAATTATGCCAAGTTATGCATTTCAGGTTTTCCTGTCAGCAATGTTACTTCTTGCATATTTCTAACACCAGTAATGAAGTTCAATTTAATTTGTCTAACAACAGATATACTATATCAACATCCCAAAACTGTCAAGGTACCGAAACACCGTACCACATTTTATTCCAAACACTTTTTGGTACAAGGGAGCCAGATTTGGAATAATTTACCGGTTGAAGTACGACTCTCTTCCTCCTTGATAAAACTCAAACAAAATATGATTGGTAACATTAAGAATGCGGTTTAATTGTCTTTTATTTTTACTATTATACTTTTTAGATACAGCTTTGATTTGTTTTATTTTCGCTATATTAGCGTGTATTCTGTCAATTTTTAGCTTTTGCTACATTAGCATATATGTAAATTAGACAATTTGTCTTTTAATGAAAACCATAATGGGTTAAGCACGGAATATATTTCGTTCTTCTGTGATAATTTTATTGTAATTGTATTGAACGACCGTTTAAATTATGAAATAACTGTGATATGAATTGCTGTTTTAGTAGACCAACAATTATTTTATGTACATTTATTTGCTGTGATACTACTTTGTCCTTTAACTAACCAATTTTACTAACAGAGGACCCTGTGGAAGATTAGCTTTGCTAAACAGGTTTTGTATCCTCAATAAATAAAGTTTATTATTATTATTAAGTTCAAATTTGTGTACATGTGTATGATTTCAGGAAGCCTTTGGACATCATTGAGAATTGTTGGAGTGCCCATGCAGTAAGTTATTCAATATGATGCAGTTACTTTTGAACCAATGAAACATAACTGATAAGACAGTTCAGTGAACCTGTGTCGTTTTACCCTAAATCCAGTTCGCCCAAGGTTGCTTTGCCCTAATATATATATATATTTTTGAGTTATAATTGTCGGTTGAAATGTCATTAATGATTAAAAAACTTACTATTTTCATGTTTCATGAACAATTTTGTTGTCAAGAGAGATTAATGCAAGTTTGTGCTAGTCTGTACGTGCAGATCTGGTCAACCATGTATGAGTATAACGGGTCTAACGACATAAAGACTAAGGTAGACCTAGGAAGAAAACTTCAAATGAAACTGTATTTACACCATACACAACTAAATGACCAAACTCCCATTTTTTTCTGGTCATGCTCAAACTTGTTCCATTACTAAGATCTATTCCTGAATTTAAGTGAAAATAGTAAAGATATAGATATTCAGTAGTGTGCTTCATTAGAACCTACGTATACCCACTTTACTCAGGGCTTGTGTGTCGTTTACCTGAAAGTCATGTCAAGATCATACACTTGTAACAGTAAACTGAACTATATCTTCTAAAATGCCAAACATTATTTATGTTACAGGTAACATTACTAAAAAAAATAGAGTAGGTGGGTAGGGATGTTTAGGTACATTCGAGCGACATGAATTGTTGGTGTCGGAAATAAAAACTATGATTGGTTGGGTACCTGAAACAGACAGTTTTTTGGCCAAACCAATGCAAACACCTGATATGATTTTTCTTGTTCATTGAGTCATAAATTTGTTGTATTGTAGAAGTGCCAGTCCCTGTTCCTTACCTGCAGGATTACTCAAACTCATCAACAGTGAAATAAATTGGCACATTGCTGTGGGCAGGTATGTATAGCAGGAAAGTGTATTATTTTACTGTATACATGAAGTGTTCAGTAGTAATCTCATAAAATTCTTAGTTCTGTTTATTTCCAGTCTGTCATATAATACTAAGAAGATTACATACTTTCCTAGGCCTATATTCAAAATAAAAATAATAAAACTATTGAGACATGTAATAATAATAATAATAATTTGAGGTTCTGGTACACCGCTTTATCACAACCTAGTTTGTAGGTCATCTCAAAGTGGTTCACAAATTATTATCCATGGTTATAGGGCCTTTGCAACCAGCCAATATCTTTCTGGACTCCGTGGGGAGCGTACAGCCGGTGCTGCCATTTCGGCGCTCACAGCTAGCATTCTACAATTCTAGCACTGCCCAACCACATACTCATTTACAGCTGAGTAGACTGGAACAAGCGGAGTAAAGAGTCTTGCTCAAAGATACAACACAGTGTCGTGCCGTGACTCGAACCCGCAACCCTTCGGTCACGAGCCCGGCGTCCTACCACTAGACTACTGCGCCTCCATGTAGACAACAAAAGAACAATGTCATGAACCTTTATAGATATTTACTGCAGAAATAGTATTACAATATGTATCTGTTGTCTGTTGTTATTGCAAGAAAAAAGCCACACTTATTTATTTATTTATGATACAAAAAATACAAATTGATTGACACTTACAAAAATCTGATGATTTTATTTTTCAGGAATGCTGAGGTAGTGGCTATCCTTCAGGACCAGTGTGTAGAAATCAGGTATGGAAAAAAGTATTTGCACATGAATATGAAGCAGCCATGCATGGTCCTAAAATATCACTCTGAAATGTTTGGAGGAATTATTTATGAGGATATTTTGATAAAAATGGACAGGATATCATTATAAACTTCTTTCTTTTATTACTGTTTGGCAATTCAAGAACTTTTCTTTTACAAATATGAATTATAGCTTTTCCAATTAGCAAATTAACTTAATTACCTATAAGTAATGTTTTGGTGGGAATGTGATTTATGAAAGCGTATCTTTAAGGGATACTTATATTCTGATATAGTGATTGTTAGAAAGCTAATTGAGACCCCAAATATAATTGATTTACCTTCCACTGCACTAGCAAACAAAGCAGGAATTTCTCTGGGCAATATAATGTCTGTTATCCATTACTTTGGCCCTAAGTTGTAAGAGTTTTTAAATAATTCAATACTCCCTAAGCCATATACATATTATAATGAATGGGTTTCTATTTGTAAGTTGTGTTTTAAGTTTGATTGATTTAAATTTTTTAAAACATTATTGAATGTCATCCACAAATTGCAGCATTCTGTATTAGTCCTTTGTGTCCACAGGTCAAGCACTAATGGCTACGAGACAGTAGTAGGACGTGGATCAGTGCCTCGAGATCCGTATCCTCAGTGGCGCTGTGTAGCCTGGAGTGACGACAACTCTATGGTAGCCTGCTCCCAGAGTGATGGCACTGTGGAGGTGTTTGATATGATTGGGACTCGGCTGTTCACCATTCAAGGGGTACGTTTTGTGTCAAGGGTTACGTTTTACACAAAAGAGATAATCAAATTTCAAATACATCTTGTGTTATAGTACATACATTTCCTTTCTCCATCTTGAAAGCAAGTACCTATTTCCAATAACCAAAATTTTGGGCAGGACATTCAATGTTTGTATAAAGGTCAATTTGTTAAAGATGGTTGACATTTTTCTCCAAACAGTATTTTTCTAGTACATGTACCCGACAATTGGTTATATTCAAAACATCCTTTTTTAGGAGGGGGGGGCTCAATGGGGGCTTAAAGGCACCCACCCTGTTCCCAGGACATTTACCAAAGTGGGAAGGGGGCTTATTTGCGAGAGGGGGCTTATTGACGGTAAAAGAGAGAGTTAGATCTATAATAATTATTGTATTAAGTGTGTTAATAAGGACTTTTATATTCTAAAGGAAACACCCAATGAAAATGGCCAGCCATTGGAACTGAGTTGTGCAGTAGCAGGCATGGTTTTTACTGACACCATCCCCAACCCACCATGGTAATATCAATTTTCATGTTTCATTTGCTAATTATATTGTATTCTAACACTTTGGTTAATTAAAAATACTTTCCATTAGTTAACAACCATGTATTTCGGGACAATAATCATTGCCTGTGCATGCATTATTGATATTTTTCAACAAATCATGCACATGCATTGCTCTTCCAAAAGCCTCCCGAGTTTACAGTTGCAAACATCTATGCCGTGTGATTTGTCTCGTCAATAGTTCTAACTCATTATAATTAGAAGATGACTTTGGCGTCATTGTCATCTACACTGGAGGAGGTTTCTGTGCAATTGATTTTAAATCATCCTTGAAATTTCTGGGGCTAAACTCACATTCTCTGCAGCCCTAAGATATATGTTATGACACACCTGGTACAGTATATAGTATCAAGTTTGACTCTGTCCCAATCTGAAAATCAAAATGACTGCTACCTGGAGAAATTCAAGTGACACATCCACTTCTGTGAAATTCCTGTTGATTATTGATGTTTGTAGGTCTGCGGGACTCCTGGTCGTGAACTACCATGGAAGCTTACACAAGTACTGGGTAGAGCGTGACCAGGGATACGAGGCTCAGCACAGCTTCCTGTTTAACCAGCACTATCCACTGGGCATCAGCTGTGTGGAGTATCACTCTGGGGCTCAGCTCCTCCTTGTGGGTGGAGCAGGTTGTGATAACACCCAGTCCTCCTCCCAGGCGCGACAGGAGGGGCTTACAGCCTGGAGAATGCTGTCTGGACCTCCCCACTACAAACTCGTCACAGACTACCATGAGGACCTGCACCAGGTATGTGGTAACAATCTTGATCTCAAGTGATCTACAGGGGCCTTACTTATTGAAGGATGTCATACATGTTCACACCTTAATCTGAAATGCTAGCCCAGTTTGATATATACTCTTGACATTTTTGGATTTGTGATTTTACCAAAGACTAATGTTTTTGTGAATTGGATTAAAATGGTATTGAATTGTACATTGACACCTTTTAAAGGGCATAACACTTAGGTTAAATTGGTAAATGTAGCAGAAAGCAAGAAATTTTGGATCAGAAATGCATTAATTACATTTCTAATTAATGAGGAAATTGATTTTACATATAATATATATTTATGGGTAAAAATATAAATTTCCATACGTACATGTGGGCAATAATCTGACACAGTTTAAACTAAAATTGCTGTTTCAAAAAAATCTGATTTTTTTAAACTTTGAAGATATATGACAAGTTGGTTTAAGTTTTTTAATGGAATCCAATTGTATCTATCTTGATACTGAAGCTTGTCACAAATCGATTTAAGGAAAAAATTATATTACATGTACTGATATTTTCTTAATTGTTAATTAAAATTTAAACAATTCTTGGATTCAAAATAATCATGTACCTAACCATTATCAAGCTTATTTTTTGTAAGAGGTGATTTTATACTCTAGAATTGATTTTATTTTGTTGTATGTTTTCAGTCAAAGCAAGGAGCATCATTCTTTGGCAAGTTTAAAGCTAGTTTACGACTGAGCAGCACTGGAAACCAGGTGAGAGATTAAAAATTATGTCAATACATTGTACAAAATAATTATTTGTGTTTTTATCAATCATTATGATTATAAGATAATTTCATACATTAGATAATATATGGAGAAAAAGGAAAAGTAACATTTCATAGTTTAAGTCTTTTTATCTCAGTAATCTTCACTATACAGAACAGAATGTTTCTGAAATTAAAAGATGAAACAACACTTGATCAAGTGCTTATTTAATGCATTGATGAAAAGTATTGGTATAGAAAAAAACACATTGACAAAAGAGTAAACATATTTAAATATACAGGGAAATCTGACATATATGTACGTTTGAATTTTGTATTCGAACATATTTTGAGTGAATTCTATTTTATTTTTTTTCAATTTAAAATTTTACTAAAAAAGTTTAAAGATCTACGGAACGTATCTTTTAAAAATGTTATTATTGCTTAAGTTCAGCATCTTACAAAGTTTAATTCTGTTTGCAGGATGGTATTTATAAGATGTGTCTCTCCCCAGACAGTAAAATGCTAGCGACAATTCATCAGTCAGGAAAGCTAACCTTATGGCAAATCCCTTCACTGAAAAAGTACCGAAGTTGGGCCCACGATGAACAGGTAGAAACCACTTAACGGCCTGTCAATTATCTTTTACAGTTTTACCTTTCGACAATTTGAAAATAAATTGTAGTAGCAAATCTGTACATTTTATCGCACTGTTTTTGTATAAAATTAAATGTGGGTATTTTTTTTCAACAGCATCATTATATCGTAGAATGAAAGTTGGCACATTAAATAAAGATGAATTCATTGCCTACCAAGAAAAAAATATATGATTTCAAAACTTTCAGTAGTTTGAAGTTAATACATTTACTGCTGCAATGTAAATCTGATATTCTACGTGGTTTCACTTTCAGCCTTATAGTGAAGAGTACAGTCCTGAGTCCATGGAAAACCCACAGAAAAGGAAGATACTAAAAGGTGATTTTTTAACTAAATTAAACTACTGTTACAGTGGTTTTTAATTACTATTTCTGTCTCTTCTTTAAAATCAACTATAAAATTTCATGTGGTAGGATATAGAAAGATTATACATTTGCGATGAATTTTGAGAAAAAGTATATAAGAAAGAATTATGAGAGAAAAATATCTAAGAAATTTCAAACTAAATATATTTACTTAAATAAATGATATATTAATGAACAAACAGTTTTGTCAGTGCTCTTCATCTTTAGTAAAAAATCAAAAAGACCAAGTCAAGATACAGTATCAGTCATTCGTAAAAGTTTGATATGTTGTTTGTATTATTTGAACAGACTTGGTGTCCTGTAAGAATTTGATTGATGTCAACTGGTGGAATAATGAGGTAAGTTATATGATGTGACCTTTACTTGACCTTGATTTGACCTTGAGTTGACCTTATGTTACTGTCATTTTAATTCCACTTCAATGTCAAAAGGTTTTCCATGTATTTACCAAATAAAAAATGACAGAAAAAACCCACAATAACTGGTTTGATTAAACATACACACATAAGACAATTGTATGAATAAATCCTATATATTTTAACACAATCTTCAGGCTGTGACCTTGTCAAGAGGTACAGGAGCTGTCACAGTGTCATCGGCTTCGACACTGAAGAATCTACTGGGCACATCTCCAGAGTGGTTTGAGCCGTCCTCAAGGGTAACAGCCGTACATGATGGAGGATTTCTTGGACTTGAGGTAGATTTCTAGGAATGGACAGAAAAATATTAATTTAGAGTCATTTATGATGTTTTTTTCACATAGTTTTGTTCATATCAAATGTATAATTCAGTGTACATTCAATCTTTCCTTTAATAATGGCCAACTAAAAACTGAAATACATTGACCTCTGCTATATGCAGCCAGTAACAGGACACCCTAATCAAATGTACTGTATTAAGGCACTGTTATATGTAGACACCTGTCTAATGCAGCTAATGAGAACAAGTACAATTAACACTTTTATTTATAATTTTATGCAAGTCTGTTCCCTATATGTAGCTTTATACAGGTCTAAGTCCAGTCTCCTGCAGTGTTAAATACAAATGCTCATTTTCAACTTTTGAGAGGATTGGTTGGGATGGGGGGCATATTTCTTTTTACAAACATCAATTCTATAAAATATTGCAGCTATGTATACTGAAATGGTAATGAAGGTGACTGGACAAATCAGGCTTAACTGCATTTAATTTTTCTATATAAATACAAAATATGAACAGGTTTGATAACCACATACCAGAGAAATGCTGAGTTTAATATTAGCGCTTCAACTATATGAAATTGTTTTGCAGGTTGAGAACAAGTTTCGGCAGAAACGTCGTCTTGTGACTGATGACGACAATGAGAATGAGGACAGTGATGAAGAAGAGGATTCAAGATGGGTCCGGACATTTCTTACCAAAAATGTCCTGTCTTATTTTCGTGACATTGAGCGGTTTCAGCCTCCAAGGAAACGTCCCAAGTAAGGAGATCATGGTCATGAATTCATAGATTTAATATGTAATTGCTCTGAAGAATATTGAGACTGCAGTGTATTTAAATTATGTTTTCTTTGCATATTGTAGGATGGTAAACAGAACTTACAGATTGGTTTGTTTCAAATATACCACTCCTGAGGAACTGTATACAAGAAAGGTAAGCCAGTGTCTCAAATATACCACTCCTGAGGAACTGTATACAAGAAAGGTAAGCCAGTGTTTCAAATATACCACTCCTGAGGAACTGTATACAAGAAAGGTAAGCCAGTGTTTCAAATATACCACTCCTGAGGAACTGTATACAAGAAAGGTAAGCCAGTGTTTCAAATATACCACTCCTGAGGAACTGTATACAAGAAAGGTAAGCCAGTGTTTCAAATATACCACTCCTGAGGAACTGTATACAAGAAAGGTAAGCCAGTGTTTCAAATATACCACTCCTGAGGAACTGTATACAAGAAAGGTAAGCCAGTGTCTCAAATATACCACTCCTGAGGAACTGTAAATCTACCACTCCTGAGGAACTGTGTACATGAAAGGTAAGTCATTGTCTCAAATCTACCACTCCTGAGGAACTGTGTACAAGAAAGGTTGAGGGGTCCAGACGTGCCTGACCGAAACTTATATGCTGACTATTGCCAATTTGCGTTATTTCTTTCTAAAACAATGTCAAGTCACATGTAGTTTTTAAGTTACGTTATGTAATTCAGTGGACGGATGAAAGAAGGTCATAATATTCTTGAAACACTGTTTTTTATTCTCCGAAACTGTGGATTTTTAGCTCTGCTTATAGAACCGTCCAAGTGTGTTCGTTTATCGTGGAAAATTTCTGTGCCACACGTACCGTTTCAATCGGGATACGCGAATGTAGCCTTAGACTCAAATATACCACTCCTTAGGAACTGTATACATGAAAAGTAAGTCTGTACCTGTCTAAAAGCTTCCACTTCCAAGGAACAGTATACAAGTAATATAACAAAGGTAAGTTTACCACTCAAGAGGAACTGTATACTTTATTGAGGCACGGTAGTCTATTGGTAGGATGCTGGGCTCGTGATCGAAGGGTAGCGGGTTCGAGTCACGGCACGGCACTGTGTTGTATCTTTGAGCAAGATACTTTACTCTGCTTGTTCCAGTCTACTCAGCTGTAAATGAGTATGTGGTTGGGCAGTGCTAGAATTGTTGAATGCTAGCTGTGAGCGCCGAAATGGCAGCCCGGCTGTATGCTCCCCAGGGAGTTGAGAAAGATATTGGCTGGTTGCAAAGACCCTAGCTATAACCACAGATAATAATTTGTGAACCGCTTTGAGACGACCTACAAACTAGGTTGTGATAAAGTGGTATATAAGAACCTCAAATTATTATTATTATTATACAAGTATGCTAATTCCAGAAATAAAACAATGCCTTACCCACATTTTCCAAGTTAACCATTTAGATGACGATAGTTTGTAGTGCAGTGATGTTTTGAACTCTGGTTTTATTTACAGATTGAGTGTGAGGAGTATGGAGAGGCTCTGGGTCTTGCTAGGGCGTATAACCTTGACTCGGACAAGGTGTACCAGCGTCAGTGGAGGAAGTCGGGTGTGTCCAAGGCCTCCATACAGGACTATCTGGTGAGAGCTTCCTACAATCCCTGTGTGATGCAGGGCAGGCTGAAAAATCTCAAAGCCAGTGGTGATAATTTGGAAGTCTAAAAGTAGACTTTGCCGAGTTATAGACAACAAAATAATTTATTGTGAATTATTCAAATTTCCCTCATTATGGAAGGCGAAAGACTTTTATGAGTTTAGACAACAAAAAAACTATTGTGAATTATTCAAATTTCCCTCATTAGAGCGAAAAATTCAAAAGTTTAACTGTGACAAAATTTCCTGGTATACAGTATACTGTTTGCATATGGCGAACAGTAATACAAGGCATCCACACCTAGCACGTCAGAGGGAGACAACGCAATCGTAGACTACAGGACTTTGGGATACAAGTCACTGTCTACATCTACTGTTTGTCAGGATGAACATGAACGTTATAATACAGCTGTATATGTTAATAATATTTAGGGATAAAAGAGACTTGGACTTATGTCAAACTATATACACACATACAAAGATATAGATTTAAAAATAGTCAGTGAATTGTACGTACCAAAATAATGTGTTCGGATACTAATACTACAGACTAGATAATGCTCATTTACTAATAATGACTGCGATGAAACTTTCTAGAACATTATAAATAGATAATATCACGTGACTTTACCTGTATTACATCACAATCTACGATATAAGTGTGCCCAGATTTTTAGTACTTCAGGGGACACATTCAGTTATTTTAAAAATCGTCCTGAAGAAGCCCACTGTTCGGGCGAAACCGGGAGACGTACCTAATTAAGAAGATTCAACTTATCCTGAGCTTGTTGCGATTGACACCTATTCTCTGTTTACATATGATTGCAAATTGCAACACAACATGTGTAATTTGAAGTTTGACTTCTATAAACGAATTTGTTTCAGAGTAAGATCAAGAAGAGAGGCTGGGTCCTCCATGAATGTCTGGAGAGAATGCCTGAAAATATTGATGCCATGAAAGAGCTGTTAGAGTTTGGTCTACGAGGAACTGATCTACAGGCTCTCATCGCAATAGGCAATGGAGAGGATGGGGGCAGGTGAGTAGGGAATGTGACTGGTACAGTATAGCTACACTAGGTACACTACAGGTCAGGTATGGCAGCATTGACTACTCATGGGATACGTTGGAACACCAGGGTTAGGCCCAAAAGAGTAATATTTAATGTTTGCTATAAAACCGTACCACTCAACAAAAACCAAAATAAAATTCATTTATTTGCTGTTAAAAAACTCTTTTTATGAATAAAAAGACCCACATTGATGTGTACTTATTTATGTTGTATATCCCTTCCTTTTGACTATCACAAAAACAATTACAGGTAAATTGTAAATACCTGTATGGAAGAATAAGGACCCATCTAGAGGTAATCACTACAGTGTACTTAGTATTTCAAATTTTTCATAATGCACTTAACTACAATGTACTATATTTATAATTGTCACTGCACTAGGAATACTATTTTTCATGCATTGTAAAGCGCCTGCGAGTAACTTTGCAAATTATACAGGGCATTATTTAAATGTTGTATATTATTATTATTTAAGTAATATTAAGAAAGGATTCATTTTGTAGTTTCTCAAAGAATAAATGCGCTATTTTAACACAATTTTATCAATAATACTTATAAAGTTTTAATCCCTTATTTTTCCATCACTCTCATCACCTATCACATTCAATTCTATTTTGTTCAGGTTTATTCTATGTGACCCAGAAGAAGGATTGTATGCTGATTTGTCTCTGGATGAGTTTGATCCGGATACAGAACGAGTGAAGGAAGAATTGAGGGAGGAAAAGACCAAGGAATTAATGGCACAAGTTGATTTTTCAAAGTAAGTTGAAATTTGTAAATTTTGATAAAAGGTACTTTTGTTGAACCTAACAATTACATATATCTGGTAAATATTTGAGAGAATTTCGTTTAAAATATTAATTTGGTCAATGTCGGGCTTACATTTTTCACCAAGTTCGATGGGGAATTTTAATATCTTCATTTACCTTCTGATTACCCATACTATTACCAAGCAAACATGCATATTATGATTCTAAATCAACAATATTTCTGTTAAAACATAGATTTTGTTTTAAATTTTAGATTTTGATAAGACATATTCAAAGATCTAAACTGATAAGACATGCTCAAAGATCAAAACTGTTATTGCAGATTTCCATAACGTTTCCTTTCAGTTTAAACTTGGAGCAAAAAGAGCTGTGTAGAGTCCGCTTCAAGCTTCTCCAGTATCTTGATCGACTGAGAACGTATGAAGTAAGATAATGATTCACAATCACTCGTAAGATAACAGCATGAATACAAACATTGTTATGATTATTACTGCTAGATCAGTATAAGGACCATGCAAGATGATTCTTTAGTTTTAAGATAAAACCATCATGTATATAATTTCGATTTATATTACCAGCTCTTGTCGAGGAGTATTTGACAGCAATCCTAATGTGCAAGTAATCAACTCCCTTTGACAGTGGTTTTCTGATCTGTTGACAGACAAATCAACATTATCTTAAAGAGGTACAATTGTGAAAATAATACTGTGGTGCACGTATTATACTGTATAATGTCTATTTGTGAAAATAAAGTAAAATGCAGAGCAGTTTGAGATATAGAGCTGTGGGAATGAGTTGCCATGGCAATCATGAAACAATTCTATAGGTTCTCAGGGTTATGTCTAGAGATAAGTATTCAAACTTGAGATTGGAAGACCATTTCTGTATTTATTCCACATTATATGTTTTATATATCAATATAGCTTATACTTGGAGGAGAAGTGGCAGCTGTCTCAAGGTTCAATGACAAATTTTTCGAGAAGTTCCGTTCTCAAAATATTGTAGAGGCTGCAATGAATTACGCTCGGGTAAGGTTGATGTAATGATAAAATTTTCACAATATTAGTTTGGTTTGTTGGTTATAGTTTTTGAAGAATTTGATTTCATAAGTACAATAATTTTTGTTTCTCTTTTCAATTAAATTCCCTTCCAAACGATTCACCAAGGATACATATATCTGAAAAGATATTTTGTGCTATTCTGATTTTGCACCATTTCCAAAAGAAAATATGATTTTCATGTACTGTAAATCCTTGAACCATTGAAAAAAAAAATCTTAACAATAGAAGAAACAGATAGTTGCAATGGGGTTTTTTTCAATGAAAGAGAAAATATAACTCTACATATTAAAGGCATCACCAAATTAATTTGTTGTTCGTAAGGATTGCACTTTTACATATATTAACAGAAAGGGCTATTCCATAATGAACCGTATGGGTCTACGTAGGTGGGAGGCACCTGTATCAATATATCATGGGTGTTGTGTTTAAACCAGATCTGCCTACCATTCCTGATATTAAATCACTTTTAATATTTTATGGGTGATAGGGTCTTTGAAAAAGTGCCACCTACCCCTCCCATACGGTTATTTCTGGAACAGCCCTTATATAATGATTGGTGATATTATGCAGTTTAGATTTTAGTTTACAATTATATTTCCATTCTCTTTTTCCGGTTTTTTGTAGCATGGTGACTGGAAAGCACTGGACTTACTATTCACCTACCACGGCGAGACCCTCAAACCTCACAGGTTAGAATGAAATGGAAAAATCTTTTTACATATTTTATGTACTTATTAATGGTGATGAAGTTAGCAGCTGAAACGTATTGGTATACATTTCTCAAATGTCATCAGACTCTGTAAAGCTTTAGTTGGGATGTTGTTTAATGAGATAAGTTAGAGAAAGGTTTATAAAGTTGAACTTTGAGATTCTCAACACATTTTGTCACACAAAAAACAACCATTTTGAAATCATCTTTCACCATTGTGTTGGTTTACAGACTTGCTGTATTGTCAAACTTCCCTGAAACAACTTGTCCAACAGAGTACAGAGAATTGTTACCAGAAGTTATGTAAGTACATCTATATATATTTACCATTATAGGGCATATTGCCACGATATAACCCTACCAAATTCAGTTGGCATTCATATAGGCTATGAATACCATGGACCGATTGTTGACGTCATCCTTATTATGATGTCATAGTTGTTACGTTGGATAACACTGACCCTCCTATTCATTGAACAAGCAAACATGATACATACATTATTTGAACTAAATGCTGAATAATGATAAGTGTAATTGAATTTTCTATGAGATGAACAGATTCCCAAAATGTAAATATAAGTATTGAACTGCTTTCAGTTGGCATTCATAAGCAATATGAATTCCAACTGGACAAAGGCAAATCCAACATGACGTGCGCTTCATTGAATTTGCCTTTGTACAGTTCGCATTCATATTGTCTATAAATGCCAACTGAAAGCAGTTCAATGCTTAAATAATTTGTGAAATTCAGTAAATATTGCGCTTAATTTTTTGTTTGTCGATAAAGATTGCCTTTGTCCAGCAGAACCCAAAAAAATCATGCCCTTTTTCATAATTTTGCTGCATTAAAGTTTGAACTTTTGATCAGAGATGTTTGTTTATTTAAACAATAACTGGTTGTCTGGATGTAATTATTGTTGATATAATTACATCCAGATAACCAGGTATTTTTTATATTTACATATTTTTCTTTTTTAAGACATATTCCTACAAAAACCATTTGCCCTGCCTCAAAATACATTTCAGGTGGCCATTTTGTTTGTTTACATATTCCTACACCTGAAACAGGCAGTTGTAATTATAGTCGAGCAGTTGTAATTATAGCCTATATAATTACACTTGCCCTCTAACACTGTTGTAATGGGACAGCGCGGGGGCAAATGTAAATATAAAATGGTAACATTCCTTGTGGTCAAATGCTACATCTTGAAATGACTTGATGCAAAATTTTCCACATTGTTCTTGTAAATGAATGTGAAGAAATAATTTCCAAAATTTTGGCGGTATACTTTTGTACAAAAGATTTTTGTTAATACTAATATTATTGACTTGTTTGCAATTAAAATCCATTACCTCATTGTGTGTATTAAACATTAAATTTATATGTACAGGTTTCATAGAAAGTTACTCATCGAGAATTTTCGGGCTCCTGTCCTTCATCAGTCATGCCGAGGAAAACCTGTACATATTCTGCGAGATGTCCATTTTGAATGACATGTTTCTATATGATGTCTTTTTTTAATGGCTACAATTTAAAATATCATTAAAAATTGACATCACACAGAATCTGTACAGTTTTTCCACAGCATGACTGGTGAAGGACAGGATCCCAAAAATTCTCAATGAGTGACATTCCATGAAATTTGTAAAGGTACTGGTATGTTTCCCTTAGGTGACTTTTCAAAGTTATGTATTGCTTACATTTATTGATCAAATGGGCCAAGATGTTGCACTCTATTATACTACATGTATAACTGTTATTATTCCATGCTAAACAGCCCATCAACACAACAGATTGTTTAGACATAAGGAATAGGAAGTGACAACTCTCAAACAACACAGATAAAACATGTGACAGGCTAGCTAAGATACTGAAGTAAAATTTCTAGGCTAAGTAGTACTTAACAGGTTCCAATATCACTGAATCACCAGTTACTGGTATGAATGGTTTACTTTCTGACAGAGATGACAGCGGTGTGTTTCCTGTCGAGGAGAACAGCTGGCGTGACCCAGACTGGTGTGAGACACAACAGTGCAGGTACATTTGGAAAGCTAGCATTTTATAATGTTACTGTTTTCTCAGGAGCAATTATTTGCTGAATATGCTAAATTGTCTTATTACGGAAAAGTAGACAAATTAAAAATTTTAAAGTTATTTCTTAAATATATTTAAATGAAATCCCAAATCAGAAAATATGATAAAAATGAACATTGAAAAAATACACCATTTTTGTAAGTGATACTTGATTTACTGTAAATAGGGATCATATTGCATTGATTAATCAATTCTTCAATTTTTTACAGGTCAGCTGTTGAACCTCTTCAGGTAGATTTGGGAGAAATTTTGTATGAAGATCACCCAGAGTTGTCACAATTCCGGTCAGTACATCTTATTTGCTGTTGTTTCTGTAGATATAAACAAACCATTAATTAGTGTAATTTTTTTAGCTCACCAAAGCACCAGTGTGAGCTGATGCCATATACCGTGGCATCTGTCATCTCTCCATACTGAGATAGATGTAGGCTTCTGAATGATACCTTATCTACTGTTTTATGTATGGATGTCAGGCTTAATGTGAAAGTACATCAACGGTCAGGACATTGATTTTATTATCTATAACACTATCTGTATAGGAACAGATATGTGGGGTGCAAGGGTATCCGTGAATTCCACGCTTCTATTGAATCTATAATACAATGTGTTACATATTTTCCATCTTTCTAAATTGTAGATAGCAGAACAAACAACGTTCGTTGAAATGTGATGTTAAAAAACTAGTTCTAATGTGTTCTTCTATAAGCCTTATTTTGCTTGTTTCTATTTTTACAACAAATTAACAGAATTCACAATAATTTTCAGATTTTCAATTTTCAGATTGACTATTCCATATTGCAAATTAAAGAAAGTATGAAATTATGAATTTAATTGAAATTTAACTGTTTGTAAATACAAAATAATTCAGAAATGAATTAAATCTAATGACAATCTATTTTTGCTCCATAATCTAGGTGTGACGACTTATCTGCAGAGTTACTGACAAAATGGTACAGGTACCGCACCTTTGAGATAGAGGCCATGTCCTTACAGGTAGAACATGCCATCAACCTCGTCAAGTTGGCCGTGGAGCGTGGCGTACAGGTAAGACAAAACAACTTGGCTGAGGTAGTGATGATTGGTAATCAACAGTGATAGTCCTAGGTGACGATGCTTTGTACTTAATGCAATGCATTGTGCATTATTTGAATATTAAAAAAGACCAGCATCTTCTCCTGAAGAACATAGGCCTGAAGGCATGATATTATGCCAGTCAGTAGCTTGCTTGTATGGAGTGCTTCAAAATTTACAAAAAGAAGTGACTTTGACCCATAATCAAGGTCACAGGGGTTAAATTTGTTTAAACACTGATTTGAAAAGAACAAAATTTCTTCTAAAGAACATAACAGCCTTGAGTAATGCTATTTAGGCAGTAGCTTGATGGAATGTAGTAATACATTTTTTTCAAAAAGATCTCTTTAATGAAGCAAGCTTTTTCAGGCCTTTCTCAATATTGCCTTTTGGACCAGTCTTAAAACTGTAATTTTGCTTACATTATATTGTAACTTGGTAACAGGGTTTGAGCGATCTCCTAGACGACCTAGTTACCATGGAAATGCTGGTGTATGAGTGCCACATAGAGGACACAGTGACGTTTGAGGCAGTTACAAAAATGGCAGACTATGAGAAACTGGAACTTATAATGTCAAAGGTAGGATCAGGAGTACTCTACCCTGTAGTCTAGTCCATCTGTCTGCTGTCACAGCAGACTATTACAATATGTACAGGAATCATTGTACCTTATTATAACTTTGATGGTAAACATTACTAGGTACATTCCCATTACTTTGACTTATATGAAGAAAACTAATGTTTAAAAAATATACATATACCATTGTAGTCTTTGGATTTGCATGTGTGTGGTGATAGTGACAAAAATAACGCAGTATATGTATTTGGGATCTACAGTGACCTTAGTCTGTTGTTTCTACTGAATGTACATACTAGCTAGATATATATGACGACTATATTTCAATGCAGAGAGGACATTTTAGGAAATGAATGTAACTATTTCAATACGGGGACAATTTTTGAAATGCTTAAGTATACAAATGTAAGAATTTAAGGTCATTTTCTTAATTTTATGAAGTTCAGTGGATTACTGACATACATACTGATAAATAAATGTAAAATACTGTGATTCGTAAAATGTCTTATAACAATGAAAAAGATATCAATGTATTTCAATGTGTCGCTTGTAGTCGACTGAGGAGATGTATTTGAAGAACCTACATCGCTGGTTGGTGCCATTCCTGACTCAATGTGATCGACAAAATGCTGGTGCCTTCAACACCCTGCTACGGGACTATATCGTCACCATGGCAAAGACCGATCTCAGCCTTGTCCTCAAAGTCTTTGAGTCTTCCAAAGCCAGTGTAAGCAATCCTTGGACCATACCCTTCCTTTCTTAAGAATGAAACTGGGACTAACTAGAAAAAAATAATGCAAAATTTCCAGTTTTCAAATATTAACAGCTCATTCAGTACAACAGTTAAAATGTTTTCATGAATCATCAATTATTGCAAGTATCTACAAATTCTGATGCATATTTGACCCAAAACAATTGAATGTATTGCACCACATACAGCTGCTCTCATTTCTTGTAAAAGCTTCTTCTCAAGAATGGTTAATAAGGTTTTATCCAAACCCAAGTATAACAACTCTCTCATTGCTGTAAACATGTGAGGTTTTTTTCTTTAGAGTAAATTCAAAATAACATATTGCTGTCCTTGGTCTCGTATTTGCTGAGGCATATTTGACATATTCTCAAATTCTACTTTACCAAATTGAATTTAAATTGTGGTTTTCTCGGAACCTCTAATGACACATACAAAATATTTTCTTTTTGATGGTTTTTTTGCTTCAATTTAATTGTGTAAATTGAAAATAAATCTGGAAAGATAATAATTATTTTAGTAAAATTATTATCACATAATAACAATGTATGTGAGATGATTTTGTATAATATGTAACAACAGCTACCCAACCCTGTCATCAAGACCCAGGATGATGTCATGTCGATAGCATTAGAGGCTGTGTACAGTTGTGAGAGGTAGGTGAAAATCACGAAAGATTCATGATTAAGTTTTCCCATTTTGCCTCTGTTTAAGGATATAGACTATTGTACATAATTGTTTTTTTTTTTATGAAATTAAGTTATTTTCGAACGAGACACTCTTTGCTTGACAAAGTAAACAGACATATTTCGAAAGCTTGCAAAATAAACTTTTAATTAGGGCCCCGTATCGGAGATACAGGTGCCCTATAGTAATCACTCTGTCTGTCTGTCTGTCTGTCCACAAATTTTGTTCCTGGCTGATAACTTTGGTATCTATTGACCGATGTACATGAAACTTGGTCTAGATGTTCAGTTTACAAAAATACACATTGAGGTAAAAAGTCAAGGTCAAAGGTCAATGTCATTGGGTTCAAAGGACAAGGTCAAATTTTACATCTTTTCACTGATGAACATTTCGTTATGACATTATGAAGCAAAGTTGATCCGAATTAAACAAGGAGTCAACTTACCTAAGGTCAAGGTCATCGGGTCAGGGGTCAAGGTCAAATTTTACATCTTTTCACCGGTGAACTTTTCGCTATGACATTATGAAGCAAAGTTGTTCGGAATTAAACAAAAAGACACACTGAGGTAAAAAGTGTAGGTCAAAGGTCAAGGTCATTAGATTCAAAGGTCCAGGTCAAATTTTGCATCTTTCCACTGATGAACATAATGTTATGACATGATGAAGCAAAGTTGATCAGAATTAAACAAGGAGTCGACTGACAAAAGGTCATGGTCATTGGGTCAAAGGTCAAGGTTAAATTTTGTATCTTTTCACTGGTGAACATTTCACTATGACACTTTGAAGCAATGTTGCTCAGAATTAAGCAAGGAGTCAATTCACCAAAGGTCAAGGTCACTGGGTCAAAGATGAAGGTTAAATTTTGTACCTTTTCCCCGATGAACATTTTGTTATGACATTATGAAGCAATTTTGATCAGAACTTAACACAGAGTCAACTGACTTTAGGTCCAGGTCACGTGGTCCAAAGGGTCAAGGTCAAGTTTTGTATTTTTCACTGATGAGCATTTTGTTATGATATTAAGAAGTAAAGTTAGTCTGAATTAAAGAATAAGTCAACTGACCAAAGATCAGGGTCACTGGGTTAAGTGGATTTGACCCTGGCTCTTGATGGAGGAGGTATATAAGGTGAAATAAAGCAAATCAAAGCTAACAAATGAGTATTGCACCGGTATTTACATTTCTGTTAGCCCAGCAAATATGGAGGTGGAAGGAAACAAGACTCGCATCATAGTACATGTAAATATATATTTCGCTTCCTTGCGATTCTTTTTTAAGTCCAAATGTCAAATGTCAAGCTCAGCTATATGGGCAGATTGCTTCTTGATAATTATGGGGGATATATTGCCACAAGACGGGGCCCTTACTGACCTGTCAGTGTTCTAGTTACTGTTTGTGTTCAAAACAAACTTAGCCTATAAACATTCATGAAAATTAGCTGGATTATTTTAATCATGATATCATTTACCTTACAAATGAAAAAAATATAAATATAAATCTACAGAATTTTTCTTACAGAAATGACCAGCTAGAATTGCTGCTGGCCATTGTCCAATGTCTGCCGATCAAACTCAAGTCTAGTACAAAGTAAGTGTGTGTATAATGGTAAAAACCAGATAATTGTCTAATACAAAACTTTTTTTTGTTTAAATGGAATATTTATTAAATTTCACTATAATATTATATGTAAATAGTCATTTATATATGTTTTCTAAAGTCTGACCCTGTCTCACATTAGATCTTAAAACTCTTGTTACCTATCCAAATTAATCCAAGTACATCCGTGTATAATCCGGCTATCTGGATAAATGAGACCTACAATTAACGTTAACTATATTTATGTTCCATGCAACACGCTGTTACAGCGATAAGTTAATCTTTGCAACCAATTCCAAACTTCTGTCTATTCTGAACAACTATATGTAATACATTGGTCCCTGTGTTGTTAGAAGTAGACATATGAATGTATCATTCATGACGATCGTATTGATTTGTAGAACACAAAGGAACGAAACACAGGAACTCCACAGTAGGGTAGACAAGCTGAAGCAGCATCTAAGGTGTGTTTGTGTATTTAATAAAGAATGCCTTTTCATTTTAATGTCAGAGGTTACTAAATGATAACTCAGTTAAATTTACAGAAAGATTTGGGTACTGTAGAATCATTTATTTTTGTGGGGTTAAAATTTCATGGTTTTCATATACTAGCCTGTTTCAAGGACATTATATTTCACTGATTTTTGATTTTCTCCTTTTTATATCTTACCTAATTTATGTTTTTGTGGAGATTTAATTTCGTGGATTTTTGTTATCCACAAAATAAACGAAATTAAATGTCCCACGAAAATTATGATTTTACAGTACTCATACAAAGCAGTCTTAGCAGACACTTAATTTTGCAAAATTCCAATATTTCTCTTATACTGTAATTATGTTAAAGGCAATGAATATTGATATAAAACTAACAACATCACACATGCTTTGTGATAGTCCTAATTGGATAATTGATTCTCAAGCAGGCAGGCAATCTGATTTGTTGACATATATTGTACCGATAATCAAATAGTTTATTTATGTTTAGAAAGTTAGACAATGATCTAATGCTCCTCTGTACATTTTGTGATCAGTGCGGCTAAGATTCTGGAAAAGCACGGTGTGATGAAGCCACTGCATTATTTGAAAGAAACGGAGGTAAGATGTTACATCAATGATTGATCTGTGAAAACAAATTTCTGAATTTAAGTCAGACTTGATACTAAATATCGTCGTCAGGTTTTACATTGTTGATCTGGATCCTCTTAGTGTTCTATGTTGTAAGCTCAGATTTTTTTTAAATTTCATAAAAATTTGGAACTTAGCTATCTTTTAACCCACTAGATAGGTCTATAATTGCAGCTTTAGTTATGCGTTTAAAATGTTATTATAGAAGTACTAGACTTTTCAAAGGGTGACAATATTCTGATACTCCACATGAGTCAATTTTAACAGATTAGTTTCAAAATCACAAAACCTATCTAGTTGCTTTGTAGCATGAAACCTTCAAAGTCAACTTACTATCACTTTTTGCTGATAATTCAGAGATATAACAGTGAGTGTATAGAAAATGTGTCTGTCAAAATTTCACAACAACTGGTTGGTCAAGAAAGTTAATATCATATAATGTAACAAAAATCAAAACGGTTTGTAAGTGTAGAACTGTCAGTTAAACTGTCCATGATTGTTATGTAAACAAACTCTTCTTTCCCTTCTTTCCAAGCAGGCATTTCTGCAGTTACCGAATGCTCTTATTATTGATGCTGGTTCCAATTTAGCAGTGATAAATAAATATAAATGTCCCGGGTAGCTAGGGTAGTTCACTTCTTTGCTGGCTCATTCTCCTTCCATCCGAGAAGTTTGTCCAGGACATATTATCTTCTATACTATTTTACCTGGAGTAGCCAGATTTGGTGTACAAAAACATCTTTGGATGGCAGAGTGCAGAGTGCAAGAAGAAGGTCACTATGACCTCACTGTGACCTGTGCTTTGACCTTAACTTTTGAAAAAGTTTGTCTGGGGCATTTCTTCTATACTATTTAATCTGGAGTAACCAGATTTGGTGTAAAAGTCACTGTGACCTATGACTTGACCTTTGTCCTTTACTTTTGAAAATGTTTGTCTGGGGCATATCTTATAAGCTGTTTCACCTGGAGTAACCGGTTTTGGTGTACTAGGATATCTTGGGATGACAGAGTGAAGAGTGCAAGAATTAGGTCATTGTGACCTATGACTAGACCTTTGACCTTTACTTTTGAAAATGTTTGTCTGGGGCATATCTTCTATATACTATTTCACCTGGAGTAACCAGATTTGGTGTACAAGGACATCTTGGGATGGCAGAGTGCAATAAGTAGGTCACTGGGACCTCACTGGGACCTATGCTTCCTGACATAAGTGTACTGTTTGTTAAATGTAGAAATCATTACCGGTGAGGGACTATGGATTGCCTTGCAATATTTTGCTTTGTTGGAAAGAGTCTTACCTATAAACCTATATTGTAATGTATAGTTAACAGTAATGTACCTATTTGAATATCAGTATCAAATTTTAAAATAACCAATGTGTAAGCATTTCTTCCCCATTTTTAGGAGGATGCTGAAGAAGCGAGGAACCTGATGATTAGACTGACAAGAAATGCTGGAAAGAGGTAATAGGTGTTAGTGATTTAGAAAGATGTAAACACTTAATGTGTGTGGGTGTATGAAAAGAGGTAAACAATAAATTTTGTTTGGAACGGTACTGAAAAGAAAGAATCATATGCAGTGGTTTCCCTACACCACAACTTTTTTTTAATAAAATATTATAATTTTCAGTTAAAGTGGAAAAACCATTAATTCATCAGTCTCATGCATTGTAGAGTTTGTTGCCTTTTCTAGATTACCAACAAATATTTTGACTAAATTAATTTTTCAAAAAATTCAGAACAAAGATAATTTTCAAATAGAAACATGTATTTTAGTATTTCATAAAATCAGTTGTCTCCTTCTTTGTTCAGAGAGAAGCCCCTGGACCAGAAGGAGTGGCGAATTCTACACGAGGATGTGTTAAATCTACAGCAGAATGTCTACAAATGTCTCTCTGCTGGTCTGTGTCATGAGGTATGTTTGAAAACATAAAATTGGATGTAATACACCCCTGCAGGTTGGTTAATATGAGAAAAGAATTGACCTGCTGTATTCATTACATTATCCTGTAAAGCAACAAATTTTGGGCCTCCTGTGGATTTTCTGTTAGTAGGAACATTGAAGAAAAAATATCAGGCCTTCTTAACTTAAAAGCAATACTTGAGATTTCTGTCTTTTCTTTTCATACCCTTTTTACTACTACTTTTTACTTAGTGTCTCTCTTGGTACACCTGCTGTAAACTCATTTTCTACCGTGTGGCCCTGTATATAACCTTAATGTGTTCACATTGTGTGGGTTTATACATACAAACCACTATTTTTTTCATGCATTTTTCTTTCTGTCATTTTGAAGCAAAGTGTCTTTCAGATTGTTTTTGATATTTTAATTCAATCATTAATCTAAATCATACCTATTTTTAATACATATATGATCAAATCGGTTTTTTTTAACCAGATTTTCACTGAGAGCGTTCTGTGCTCCAATCGTCGGGAGAACATAACTATGGCTGGTGACCTCCTGGAGAGGGAGAGCTCCGAATCAGAGCAGTTGTTTCGTCCTGGAATTCACCAACATCACAAAGTCCCATACGAACAAGCAGTTCAGCTAGTGATCAGTGCTTCAAGGGAGTACTTCAACTCATCATCCAACCTGATGGACCCATGCATGGATCTGGCTCGCGCTTGTCTCAACCTGATATGTGACACGCCTCTTCCTCCCTCCATTCAAGAAGAGCTGGATCTGATAGGGTCACTGGCACTGCTGGACGATTTCAGTGTATCTGTTCTACCGTTACAAGGTAATGTGTAAGCCAGGAGATGACTTCTCTAAAGAGGCTGTGGTACAGTAAGTTATGTTGAAAACAGATGAGGATTGATTTAATATTAATTCAAAGTGTTCTTTATACATAAAAGAAGATGTAAGGCCTTGCTGACACACACTGTCTAAATACCAAAACAACAACGTGAGTGGCAACCATACAATGATTTCTCAACCACAAAAACACATCAACATTGCAGAAAATTATGCTGTTTTCATCACTTAGTATATTTTGTTAAATTTGAAATTGGCAATGAGCAGGAAATGAAGTCTGTTTTGCATACATAAGTGATTTAAACCAACAGGATAAAACATTCCTGGTAGGACTTGAGTGAAGCTTGGTCCTTCCAAAAAGTCATCTGATGATCATGACTTGATCATGAGTTTGAATGACTTTATCTATACCTCACACCAGTGATAGATTCTGTTGGTGTTTATGTTTCTGTTTGTAAAGTTAATGAAACATTATGTTTTCTTATGCAAAAAAAAGATAGTTGAAAAATAAGATTTTAAATTTGAATATTGCTTGTATTCAAATAATATGATAGATTTATATGTTAAACATTCTCTGTATACATGTAGTTGTTTAAATGACATTTGTGAGTCTGATTATTATAGTTCGCTTGAGTGACGACAGATTGGATCTTGTAAGACAGGCTGTGAAATGTAAACCAACCTCCTTCAAGCAGAGACAAAAGGTATGCTAACTAATGCATATTTCAAAATATTTTTTTATGTTATTGCATTCATTGGTAAAATTGAAATGTGAAAATGAAGCATGTAGCAGTTAAATAAAGTGTGAGAGATATTCCTTTTTGCTTTGTTTGTGTAAGATATTATAATTAAAAAATATAGTTTAAACAAGATAAAAATGTTCCAAAAAAGTTCATGTCAAATTAAAATTGATTTCAATAACATAGATATACCTTTTTAATACAATCTTTTTAATTCAGACATCAGTATTTCAGATAGGGATCTTTAAATAATATGTTGGGTTGTTTGCTGTAATTTCAAATAATTTCTGATATTGTGTTCAAATATTAAAGCCATTCTGCTCCAATTTTAAAGTGTAGGAAATATCCGAAATATATTACAATATTCCTTTGGGATGCAAAGTAGCTGGACTTTTATGCATTAACACCTAGATTAAGATCTTGAATGTGTTGTTGACAGCTGTTGAGGCTGGGACATCTACTGCGAGTTAGTGGAGATGACCGAAACCTCCGAGAAGGTCAAGTGTTACATCTCATCGCTGAAGCTGCTGTAAAGGTAATGTCTAATGTCTACCTGTAGGTCACCCTTATCGAAAAGAAAAAGAAAAATTATTCCTACTTTTACTCATTCACCCCTAAAATTTCATAATGAACTCTTTCAACCTTTGAATTGGAAGAGTTCAAATATGCCCTCAGGGTTAAATGAATTAAGGAATACATGTATTAAAGAAGTCAGAAGTCTTTTGCAAAGTACAAAAATGGAATTTGTCTTGTCTATAGTATAAACCTGACTTGTCGATTTCTGATTTTATGAACCCCACCTTAATTAATTCCAATTATTTAACCAAACATAATGAGTAAGTTAAAAAAGTTTAAGTGTGCAGGATTTATCTTTTTTAATTACAGGGCGAGGATTTCATGTTCGCATTTGAGGTGTGTGAGGACCTGATGAGTCAATGTTATGGGAATGCTTGGAATATCTGTGTCGACCTCGCCTGGCAAGAGAAGTTTACTGATATGGCTGCTAAGTATGTACCAAGAGCAACTAGTGATCAGTATAGAGCAAAAATAATATTTGGTTTTGATTGCATTTTATGAAGAACATCCTTTAATAAATTTTATTTGCTGTAAATAGGATGTTAAACATATTAATCAAAATTAGAATTGGATTTCATGTATAATAAATGAATAAATGTCAAGGAAAGTTGAATGTTGTAGTGAGTGAGATGCAATGTTTAAGCTAGCTAAATACAGTGTAAAAGTGACAATAGTTAATGTATGGATAGACCTCTATTATATAATTGATACTCTCAGTACTTAAATCGCAATTTAATTCAATACAATATCAGTTAAGACAACTGCAAGACTTTAACTACATCATTTAGTCCAGGAAAAACACTACTCCTTATATAAAGCTAAAGAAGAATGTACCCAATCTGATTAAAATCATATCCTACGTTCTCTACGTATCACATTAGGTAGTGATGCGTAGAGAATGTAGATTGAATGTACCCAGTATATAATACATTATACATCCCCTCTAGATCTACAAACACATCCTTGACAATCACCCGGGCAACAAAACCCATTGACAAACACCCGGGCAACAAAACCCATTGACAAGCACCCCTCAGCCAAAGCTTGATGACTCCGATCACCACTCACACACATACATTCAAGACTTCACATGATATCAGGAAATGAGGTTATCAATCATTTAATATGAAATAACAAATTCTTTTGATGTTTTTCAGGGCAAAGTTATTGTCGTTTTCCGTGACCTACTGTACCCCAGATATGATAGAGCCAATCCTTCAGGCAAAGGCTTTGCTGGAAACCCAGGTAAGATCACTAATAGCCATTATCATATTGACAGAAATACAGTATTGGGATCTCCTTGTAATCGGATATTCAAAATCCTGTTTAGCAGATGTATCAGCAGAGTGATTTTATATGTCCAGTGTTTAAACAAACTGTTTTACAGACAAGACTTACAAGTGACCCTTGACATTTAGCAATTTCAAAAGTCAAATGGGATTAACCCTGATTTGGGGAGAGTCAAAACTTACGAAAGTCAAATAGACCTGTCCTTTAAAACCCATGAGTCAAAGTTCATTTTGGGGGGTCAAATATATACAAACATTGTCTCAAGAGTCTACTGAACACCCTGCATTTCTATTTAGATTTAAGCGAAGGTGTAATTACAATGAAATGATTTTCTTTATCATAATGTTACCATCAATGATAATATTTTTTTACATATCTTAGATCCTGCATCGGTCCTTAAACACGGACGTTCAAGGAGAAGTCGATGAAGGCTCCCAGACACATGAGGTACCTCTGTCAGCCAGAGATGCACTGACGCAAACTAAAAACATTTTGACATCAACAACAAAATCCACCAAAGCGTTACTATCGACAATGACGGATAAGAACTGGTGGCACGGGACAATGAATTACCTAACCAAGTCCTCGAAACAATCTACGTACACGTCGGATCAAGGCCATCGTGATGAGAACCAGAATTTTGAGAGACAAGGATGTCATCCATTTTATTGTGATGCCGTTGAGAACGCATACGTAGATCTGGTCAGTCTTTACCACTGTTGAAATCGAAAAAAATATAACAGAATACTATGATGTTTGTAGATTTAAACTGTTTATAGTAGATAGAATCAAAGGTTTTAAAGATTTGGTATTGATTTACCTTATTGTTAAGAATTTCACATAGATATTTAATATTTCTATTCCTCAATACAGACTTATAGAAGTTATGGAAAGTTAACTCTCCAAGAAAAAGACAATCTAAAGAGATAGCCATATTTAATTAATAACTGCTGTCTTTCACTTTTCAGTTTTTAAATGAATATATTTCTGGTTCTTTGATAAAACCGACCATTGATCTGAAAGATATGTCAATGTCATAACAAAACTGAAAGGTTGAAAGCCATTATTTACTTTCATGGTATAGTGTACTACACAAACTATCGTGAAAATAAATCAGTTTAATTTGTTTATTTGAGATTAAATCCAAATAAAACATCAGTTTGACTTATATGTTAGGAAGCAAAGCTATGATACAATGTGTTTTACAGAGTGCAATCAACTACCAGAAGTGTCAATCAGAAGACGACCTCAGTACCGAGATGAGCTTGCTGAGGGCTGTGTATCTAGAGGAGATGCTGACCGAGGGTGAAAAAACACAGTCCACTTCACAAGGTAAGTTATCATCATGAAAAACTCCAGATAGATGACTAACATTATTTTTCCCTGAAATATATAAAAATTATATATTGTATATTGCAGTAATTGTATTAAACTTCAAAGATGCCTTTTTATTGCAAATCAGGTGAATTGCATCTGGGCCGTTTTCGTTAACGGTTGAACCGGTCTGACCTAGTAATCTGATGCAGCTTTCTGGCGAGCCTTGACAAAACCTTGCAAGGCCTGCATGAACATTTGTCGGTGCCAGGATTTATACTCGAAATTGTTACATTAAATGTTAATTTCTTTCTTCTTTTTGCTTTTTCAGTCTGAAAGATATTTGGGCACATGTAGACATGTGCCAATGTTCATAACGGTACAACTGTGTGACATTTAAACTTTGTTTTCTGTACCTACAGTATTACTGAAGATAGCACAGACCAAAATGACTGCAGACAGTACTTTAGGCTTGGCATTTCTTCTTGCACTTCCTAAAGTAAGTTTCTGAATTTATTTCATTTGCTATTGTTTTGGATGAAAAAAACTTCTTACCTATAATATTATGTTGATGTGTCTGTAGCCTATTTGGGGCACTATCAGTCCCATTAAGTGAATTCCAACGATTTAAAGTACAGTTAAGAAAAATAATTATAAGGCTAAACCCATAATTATAACATGTTATTGTTGAGTGTTATTGTGAATTGAAGAAATAGAGATGGAGTCTTCAATGCTCTTAAAAGAAAATGTTTGAAACATTTATGACTGGAAAATGACCGAATAAATATTTGTACTGTTGGTATTCTTTCTCTCTGACAGGAGGTGACGGAGCACGACCACTTTACTATATTTGTACTGTTGGTATTCTTTCTCTCTGACAGGAGGTGATCACGAAGCACGACCTCTTTGCTATATTTGTACTGTTGGTATTCTTTTTCTCTGACAGGAGGTGATCACGAAGCACGACCTTTTTGCTATATTTGTACTGTTGGTATTTTTTTTCTCTGACAGGAGGTGACGAAGCACAACCTCTTTGCTATATTTGTACTGTTGGTATTCTTTCTCTCTGACAGGAGGTGACGGAGCACGACCACTTCACTATATTTGTACTGTTGTTACTTTTTTTTCTCTGACAGGAGGTGATGGACCACGACCACTTTGCTGACTTACCCTTCACAACCATGTCTCTACAGATGGCGCTCTATTACTTTGCCCTACAAATCTACTCGGCTTTAAGGCCGACATTTGACCCTGAGCTAAGTCTGTTGTACAAGTATCCACCGTTCAGGCTGATAGAAAAGGTCAGGACGTACGTCAGTAGGACCAAAGACCATCAACAGCCCAGTGAGGTTGCCCAACTGGTCAACAACTTCAATCAGTATCAGGAATTTCTGGAGGACTCCATCCAGGCCAAACAGCTGAAGAAACTGGACAGAGGTCAGTGTGACCATGAAGTATATTGGACACTTCTGTTCCTAATAAAAAAATCTTACTTAAATATACTGCCATGAGATCAGCTTTTGTGTAAAAACAAAAACAAAGAAAACACCACTGTCAAGAGAATACATTGCAATTGCTTGGGTTTTTTTTTAAAGCCAAATGCTTAGATTAACTTGTTCATAATACATTTGTTCTAATGTATGATAATTTGATTTGGTTTTTTTCCCTTTCAAACAGGTATAGATACTGGACGGTTTACGAAGGACAGTCAATACAGGGTGGAAACTATCTGTGGGCTAGCCATGTTAGTACACCCATCCATGTGGAATTTATGGAAATTGAAATATTCTAGAAGTTCAAATACTCATGTTGAAATGAAAAATATTCTCAATTAAATAATCTTGAGATTTAAAAGATAATGTCAAAGATTGAAAAAATCAAATTTATAAACATATAAGCTTGTAACATATACATGTACCAGTAAACTTTTAGAGAGAATTCATCAGTCTAGAATTTGCATATGAAGATGTTTTATCACAAAGGGAATGTCGCTGTAATAGTGGTTAGTACTGCCTTCAGATTTAATGTTCTTTTTTACTATAATTAATTGGAACAGGACTTTGGAGGAGAGTGTGTACAACATTTCCTTGTCCCTGGCGGCCAGGTATTCTGTCTGTCTGTGGGATGTGTACATGGCCCATCTGGAGTTCCTCTTCTCAGACAGTCAGTAAGTAATTTCACATTTTTTAACTACATGTATTATCAAACAGTAAGTAAATGTTTCAGTTTCTGAATAATCAAATGATAATTTTCCCTCCAACTGATGATGGTATTTCATAAGAGAAAACATAGGATAAATCGGAAGTAAAACTGTCTGAGACTTAGGTATTAGATATATATACTTGGTATCTTTATGTGTTAATGTTGGTGTGATCTGGTAATGTTGTACAGATCAGTCACTAAGTTTAATTAACGGTTTTGAGAATTAACAAATTATGCGGTAGAATTCCAATTGTCGGAACTTTCAATTATTCATACCTTGGTCTTGTCCTCCAGTAAATAGGCAGTTTTAATAGTATGTGACTGGTTATCTGAACAATTTGTATGTGTCTCATTGGATTAAGATAATATATCTGCTGCATATTTAGAATTCAGATACTTTAAGAAATTATAGTAAATAATTAAACTGAATAACTCAGTTTGTCAGGTCATCAAAAAGATGAAGTCATCTTGGTGCTCATAATTCATGTGGAAATAATATATCGTGATACTTTATGGTAAATGTGGTACAATGTACATGCTATTTTCAAATTAGTGAATTAACCAATTGTATGCACTTTATATGCATTTGTTTTGAGATTATTTAATGTGTACTATATTTGTTTGATATTTTTTATATAAGGCTGAAGACAGAGGAAATAGAGGATCGTGTAGGAAGGATGGGGATTCTGTCTGTACTGAAGGAGAGAAACGAAAACTTTGTTACGAAGATGACTACTTATGTGTACCCGTCTGTGGAGGGGACAGATCAAGCCCGCCTCCTGTATTACTACACCCTGATGTCCGGGATAGACACCCCGCTAGCTGGCAGCCTCACAGCTGACGCCCACGTCAAACTCCTCAAGAAAACTAAATTTTCTGCTGAAGGTACATGGTAGACTTATTCCATATAGATATTAGTGTGGATTCTGAACCATTGTTATGTTATTTTGATATTTGATAAAGCTTTGATCGATGATATCACTATTTACTACTTAAGAGCTCATCAGATAGATAATTCTTACTCAATAATCAACTAATTTTCTTTATGATGATTCTCTTTCCAGAAATACTTTTTGCTTCCACCTCAATAACTAATCTCTAAAGTGTATATTGTGAATCCATTTCAGTTCTTTATATTTGCAGTTCCATACATCGTGCGGAATATTTATCAAAATGTTGAGCCTTCATATTTCATGTTGTATGAATCAGACTTTGATATTTTATAAAGCTTTGATCCTGGATATCAGTCACTATGTACTGTTTTAGAATGCATCAAAAGATTTCTTTACATAATTCTTGTTCAATAATCAAGTTATTTTCTTTTATGGTGATTCTGTTTCCCCGAAACACTTTTTGTTTCCACTTCGGTATTTAAATATGTAGAGTGGCTTAAGTAAGTAAAAATCAGATGAACTACATCTATTAACAAGAAAACATCAAGTGAGCTAGTCAGGTCAATAGTCTTCTGGCCATGGTCAGATCTAGAGTTTGAATCCAGTTTCGATCGCTTCAGTTCTCTATAGATTTGTATTGGCAGCTCTATACATCATGTGGAATTTTGGTTTGGTTTGTTTATGTTTTACGCCCCATTAACATCTATGGTCATTTAAGGATGTGCCAGGTTTTGGTGGTGGAGGAAAACCTGAGTTCCCAGAGAAAAACCACTGTCTTACGACCAGTACCTGGCGACTGCCCCACGTAGGCCTCGAACCCGTGACCCAGTGGTGGAGGGCTAGTGGTAGCAGAATGTCAGACGCCTTAACCCCCAAATCCAAATGTTGAGCATTTATATGTTTGATGTATGAATCAGGTACATGATTTTATTTCTTGTATAGGTTTGGACTACAAGAGACTGGTGGAGGGAGAAGACAACCCTGTAGATGTTCTGGTTCCCATCCTTACCACCAGTAACATAACTGTGATAGCTAAACTAGCCAACAAGATTCCAGATGGGGTGAGTCTGAGTCATGCTCAGTAAATGAAATATTATAAGTGTTTTACTGTAAGATATTCCAAGAAATAATTAAAACTCAATGATCGATTTGAAACAAAAATGGTGTTCCAAATCAATAATCAATAATGAAGTATGAAACAAAAACAGTTTTTTTTTTTTACCAATGCATTTAGTAAAATAAGAGTTTTACAGTCAAAATGATTCAAGGGAGGAGTAAGAAACAATAGTACGAGGTATTTTCTGTTTATATCTACAGAAAGGAGGTATGTTGATGCCTAGTGCTGTGTATTGTGCCTGGGCCATCAGGATGTTCTGGGATACATCAGCATCTAAGAAGGTACCAGACACTGCGGTAAGTCAGACAATCATTCACAGGAAATAGGACAGCAACTTTCCATCAATTTACCAAAAATTAATCAACACAACTAAAAAGATATTTTTCCATAAAAATTATATCTAGTATTGTGTAACGTAATCATTGATAAGGAGAAGAATATTTTCTGACAAAACTTCTGATGTGGGTGCCTTTAAACTAGTGGATGTGTCCTCGTACCCCAAGGGTCCTGGTTACAACAAGGGATCGGTTGGAATATTGAAATGTTTACCGACCCCATTTTCTGAACAACAAAAAATGTTTTCTGAAACTTCACAAATGGATGTATCATGACTGCATGGTTACTGGTTAATGTTCCTGAACCACACTTGTGTCTTTCCAGGGTCAAGGTCATGTTGAAGGAATAAAGGTCAAATCATTGTAATCCTTGTCCATATGTAATAATTTCTGCAGCCTTAAACATGTTTTATTATGTTACTGTCATGTTTTCATCCCAAAGTCCAAGTCACACATGACATGAAGCAACACCTGGTTCTGTAAATTCTTAGAATGTTTCATCCCCAATGGATGTTTGGGGGACTGATTATTTTATCTTACCCTATTGGCCATGTCGTATTTTCAATGTGTTGTTGATATGACGTCATACAGTTGCTATGACTGGCAAATCCCCTGTTACAAAACCTTGGGTGACTGAGACAAGGATATATCGAACATTGTGAAAATTGTGGATAAATATTTCCAGTGTAAGAGAAATATGTATTCATTCCTAAAACTGTAAAGTGAAGGACATTTGCTACAAAGTTGCAATATTTTTCGAGATTTATTGAAACAAATATCAACATAAAAAGGAATATTATGGTATTATGATTAGCATATTAAGAAATCAGATTTTCTCCTTGGCAGAGCCTAAACTGAAATATAACATATTTTTTGTGTTAACAGCTGGGCTGGGTACATCGATATGAGAGCTGTCGGGAAACCCTACAGAAACTACTGCCTCAGGACCTAGTGCAATTTGTGGACTCAGTTGTCTTCGTTCCACAGTCAAGAGAAATGGTAATTAACAAACCAATTTACTGGATGTACTATGCTGATCTGATAAATACTCAGAAAGATGATTATATAGAGACAAAAATCATTCTATTCGTATGTATCAGCCGGCATTCAGACCCTGGTGATCAGCTGGTACCGTATATTTTTATTTGCAGAGATAGCTCTTGAATGATAAGCCAAATGTACCATTATGACTTAGAGGTCTGTGTAACAATATAAATATGTCCATATATGGTGGTGTTCTACACACTTGGTTGTGTTGTACTGCAGGTTGGGTTTGAGAGCCGACAGCAGATTTTGAACCGTTGTCTCAAGTTTGCCAGACAGCAAGGCAGCAAGAAGAAGAAGCAGGAGGAAGCTGGGTAAGTACATGCTTCAAAGACAAGTGGAATCATATTTCAATAACGTTAGTTTCCTTTTTTTGTGCAAAATAATTCTAACCATAAGGTTTCGTGGGCCTATATGTTTGTTCCACATGAAAGCTATTCAGCAATAATGGCTCAAGAACAGCATTACAGTAGGACTTTTTACACAAAACTAGAAAAAAACTTTGACTGTATCTGATCTGTGACTAGACTAAATTTGTTCAACAATAATAGCGCCCAAACTATAGGGTTTATGACAGCGTGTCAATAAAGCCATGGTCAATATAAGATCATGTAATTACCTAACAACAATTTTTTGTCTTTGAACACCAAAAAATATGTTAGATTTCATCAGATTTTCTGAAAATCAGGTGCCAGTAAAGTCCGGCTTCACTTAAGGTATATAACAAAAATAAAAACAAAGAACTGTAAGGAAATCAGAGAGCTGTGGAAACTGGTCACTTTTTTTCTTACTTGATATTTATATGTCATTAAGTGACCAGATGAGTTGGGAGAAGGCAGCATCGGTATTAAAGGGTTACCAGTCACATCTTACTGTGATGCAGCACCAAACCTTACAGTCCCTGGCGGAGTCAGAGGCTGGCGACCTCCGGCAGTACTCACTAGAGCTCGACATGAGCAAGGGAAAGGCTGTCAAGGTAAGTAACACTTGTCTCCGTTTGGTTCAGTAAATCAAAGTCTTCTGTTTTTCTATCGGATTAGCTTTACCAAACAATAACATCTCACATGGACAGTTAGTCCAGAAGGCTTTGCTTGGTTAACGTTGTCATTGGTTCTGTTGTGTTTTTCTGTGTCATATTTCTTTGAGCAAATGTTTTTATTTTAGATGTAATGATTGAAATATTTCATTGAGTATAAACTATAAATGTGTGTAAGCATCAATTGCTAATTTAAGTAACTACGTGATTAAAAGAAATATATTTTAGATGATGAAAACTTATAATTATATAAGGTGTCATGTTTTTGCTCATTTTAGTTGGAGGAAATATTTGTGAGGATGACCTGTGAAGGCTTGGGTATAGATGTAATTGAGAATCTGTTGTCGACCATACCCACGTTGTCATGGAAACCTTTAACAGCAGTCCAGCAGTCACTGGACAGGATTATTTCTCATCTAAGGTAACTGTCTCTGCAGGAAAGACATGTATTTAATCAGTCTGTTTTGCTTTTAAAAATATGGACTTTAACCTCCATTTATATAATTAGTACACACATATTGTTTCCTTACTCTGAGCAGAAACGTAAAAATTGTCAAAGTTTTAAGTTATAACATTGTTATAAAATAGTTATAAAATTTGAATCAGCTAAAATAAGTATAACTCTTACAGTATAAGGAAATGAGAATGGCCAGATCTAGACTTGAACCAGGAGAATAATATTAACTTCTATTTGCAGCGACGAAAGTTCTAGTCTTGACTGTGTGGAGGAAAGTCTGGCCTCCTTTCAGAGAATCGTCAACAATGTCTACTCACACGGGCAGGAAGGGTAAGTAACTCTGAAGTATAAAATAACAAGTGTCTTGCACACCACGGCAGTAATGAGGGATGAAGTATATGTCATCATTTTAGATATGTGAAGGAATATAAGGTTACTTGGTTTGAACTATAACAAGTATTCATTGGTTGGTTGGTTGAATTGGTCAGTGGTTTTACGTCTGTCTTACACTGACGGTAGTCTGTGTTTCAGCCGACGCGAGGGGATAAGTTGCCCTTTACCAGACCCTATTGAGATTCAAAACGTCCTAGGCCCGGCCAGGTCACGCCCCAAGGTCCGACTGCTCCTTAGATGCAGATAAACTGTTATAGTGGCTTTGGTCCAAAGATCCATGTCCTTCATGTGGTCCCCGTTGTCCTCCTGTTATAACTGGTACACAAACATGCAGGGGAGATAACTCAATCACAACGGTTTTCATACTGTCAGTAAATGTTATGGACATTGTCTGGTGTATGGTGATCAGAGCCAATGCCAAGTTGTTTTACTGTATATCAGCATTACTGTGTTGTAGCGGAGACCATGTGACAGCTGAGGACGTGATGACCTTAGTGCGGCCATTTTGCTCTGACGATACAGTAGCAGTAAAACCTCGTCTAGACCTCCTTCACACTTTAGAAAAGGTACAAAATGATCTTGAAAATTGTGTTTAAGTTTCAGTACATGTTAGATATCAACTATTTGATCTGTGATATCAATATTTAGATTATAATTGTATAAATATTGGGAGTACTTAGTACTGATTACTAGATAAACAGTAAAAAGTGAAGCTATATCGTTGTGTAGTGGTTTTGGTCGATCATCAGAGACCAGGTAGCTCAATTGGTAGAGCGTCCGTCAACAGTTTGGAAGGTCCTGGGGTTGAACCCTGGTCAGGTGATGTATTCTTTCGTTTCTATTACTGTTGAAATAAAGTGCAGAAATATCTCTATTTTTCAGAGTTTTGACCTGTCCCCTGAAGACCTGGTGTTACTAGTGCTGTACAGGTCGGAGGCGGTGATAAACAAAGGCTGGCACGACATCACTGTATGTACTTCCTATTATTTTACTGTTATATAGGTATATATGCATTGGATTCCAAACATCCCTAAGCCAAGTCTTACATCTCTATACAATAGCATCGCTTGGAATCTGATTTTTTACAAAGGGTTGTCTAACACTGATTGACGGGGACGTGTTAAATTTAGCAAAACCTGCTCCATCAATCGTTCTCAAACTACACTAATATACTATCCATGGCAATTTTCACTGGGTGTTTTAATTACACTTATTGGTATAATCTATTGCCATATACAATGTATAGCAAAAATGTTGCCATTCACATAATAGCAACAATTTCGTATAACTTTTAACTTTTCAAATGTTAAAAGTACCTTTTTATATGACCTTTTTGGGGGTTATATTTTTGGATTCTCACTTCCAGATCAATGCCACAAATTGAGGCCAGTATTTAAAAGAAAAAATAATACAAAATTAAAACATATCAACTATCACCAAGTAGTTTACCTATGACCATTTCCAGGATCGTCTTTTCAGAGTAGAGATCACAAAGGTCAAAGTTCAAATAAGTTAGTCTGTGAACCACTGAAAATATATTCATGCAATTCTATAATGTCAATGTGATGGTTTCAAATTAAATAAGGAGATTATTGTCTACTAATTTGAGTATTTGAATTAAGATTTCACATCTACACCATGTACAGGTACAGGAGGCCGATATCAACACAGACCAGGCCAGATTTTCACTCTTCACTCGTCTGTTGTCATTGACAACGACCTTTGAACAGACACAAGCTCTTTATAAGCTCCTCCATCTCTGGCCACCACTGACAGCATCAAGTTCAAGGTATGTACGGCTATATATGTTTGTTAAGACTTATTTTGTAGTAGGTCTTCCTAGCTCCACATTCTTGAAATGCCTCTCCTAAAAATAATTATCATATTGCTTCAAAAACAAACGACTATGTTAGAAATGTTTTATCAAACAGTTATCTTGTAATACACCCATGTCATATATATATAGATGTGTGTATGAACTCGTGTGAACATTGATGTTTGGTTTTATACTGAAATTAATACTCAAGAAAATACTATGAGGTTAAATATTTGAAACCAAGAATTTACCCTGAATGCTCAGACTAAGGAATTTATTCTGATTTCCTGGACTATGGAATTTAGCCATATTTCTCAGGCTAAGGAATTCACCCTGCACATGACTGCTATATTGTTGTTTCCTGTGGTGTGCTCTTTAGCTTTCAAAAAGATATTAACTACACATAGAACATAGCTGTTTTCTCACCTGCATAAGGTTTATTTCTTAAATTTTGTCCCGGTTTATATCACTTTGCCTTTCCATTTGAAGGGTGGCTATGGAGAATCCCTGGGTGAACATCTTCGACATGATGGTCCAGGAGAGTGACCAGATGAATCGAACACTTGTGTGTCCCTGTCTGAAGGAGGTTTTGTCTGTCTGTCAGCTCAGTGAGGAGGTATATAGTTAAAGACTCTTCTGATAACTCGTCTCCTCTTAATCAGGATTACCCGTCTTTGGACTGATGAGAAGTGGTGTTTTAGTTACCTGCAATCACATGTTTTTAGAAGTTCAATCTTTAAAACCTGCTGGGGACTTTTATATAATGGCCGATGCCCTCATCGATCGATCGGTCTGTATTTCATAATCAAATAAATGTGGTCAATTTACTTAATACTAAATATCTGCTAGTATTTAGTGAATACAACAAGTGTTAATTATAAGAACGACTATAATTTCTAGATATTAATCTTCCAAAAATATGCAAGAATTTTCACCAAAACGTTTTTAAAGGTATCATTAGCTTCGTAAATTATGTTTTCCTGCAGTACTAGTATTAAAAACACTGCTATTCATGTTTGACAAAGTTACAAAAAAATTACAAAGAGAACAACATTATAATGTATTATTTAATTTTGTTTTCAGTGTGTACGTCATATTTATGATAGCCTAGTTACTACGTCCACTCACTTGGAAGCTGTAAGGTGCGCTCTGATTGGTGGATATGATGACCTAATGGTTACTGCCATACAACACCTTGCATCACAGCCTCAGGTAAACTGTACATAGCTAAATAAATGTTTGGAGTTCTCGTAAACTATTGACTTCAGTGTTTTGGGGGTACGTTCGGACCTAGTAGATGTGGTATGTGTGAATATGTTGTTACATAACAATATAGTGGTATATTAGGTGGTTGAAAAAATAATTTGTCTTGAAATTGGGAAAAGAAGGCGACCTTTTCAATATGTACTGTATGCAGCACTACTAAACAACCTTGCTCAGGTCTGATCTTCTGAATACCATGTAACAGGGTATTCCAGACATATGCAGTATACAATACATCGAAATGAACTACATTGCAACGTAAATACAACCTTTGGTTAAATTTACAATTTTTTCAAGAAATACAAAATGTTTTATTATTCATATCAAATTTTCAGGTTGCACCAGATGACGATCTTCTTGACCTTATCGTGCATAATGATCTAGTCACTAGAGTGGTGTTCACCCATATATACCCAGCCATTACAGACTATATTCTGGCCAATCAGAACATTAATGATGAGTCACGTGACTATCTCTCGGTTAAGGAGGTGTGTAGGAGATTAGGTGAGCAGGGGTTTGAAGCAGAGGCAGGATCTCTACTGATGAGGAGTCGAGCCACACACCCATTCCTCCAGACTTTTAGTGCATCTTTACAATCTCTTAAAAAGTGGTTTTAACGTTAGTGAAGCATGAGTAAACTCTACCAGATGTACATGGGCGAGTTTGATCATCAACCATTTACCATAGTCGAGCTGTAAAATATCATTAAATGTGCTTACATATACTGGTAAGCAACAACCAATCACTGCCTTGCTTTCAAATAATCACGCATGCTCAGACTATACCACTAGTTAGTCTGGTCCAACCAAAGGAAATTGGTAGGTTGTACAATAGTTGCCAGGCATGCGCACTGCAACTAGCTTCTTGTTTCTTTACACATGCGCAATACACCTTACTATCGTACTCTAGTTAGACCACAGTCGCTACAGTTGACGATCAAACTCGCCTGAGGGTGTAATTGCCCTTGTCTCTATAATTTCTTTAAAATGTTTGTTACAATAATTATTGATGCAGAAATGATTCTGTGTACAGCTCATCTTAAACAAAGTGCTATTGGACTTGGTATTATGTAGTTGCATGGAACTCATTGACAACTACTCCATAAAATTATTAAGATTTTACTTTGTAATACTTCAACTAAAAATAATGGTGCAGGTCTTTTAAAAGGTAACATTGATATTGATTATTACCAGGTAAACAGATTGGGTCAAAAACAGATGTACTATCAAACATTTAATATTCATTTACCCTGCTTCAAGAGTTTTTATGAACTAGATAATCATCAAGTTTAGTACTAGATAATTACTGGAAAAACCAAAGTCAGAAAAGCCTTTGTTCTGGAATCCTATCAAACTATGACTATATAATATGTACACTTATGGTGCACTATTTGCAAAGAGCTGACAATCAGAACATCATACAATCCTGTCTGTAGTTTAGAAGTTTTCAGAGAACTCAATCTGGTTATGATTGTTTATGGCTTACTGATAACAGCTCTTCAACTCAAAGAGGTCATTTAGAGATATTTAGGTTTCATTCGCGTATCCTGGTTGAAACGGTACAGGTGGCGCAGAAATATTCCACGATAAACGAACACACTTGGACAAAACTATAGGCATAGCTAAAACTACAGAGTTTCGGAAAATAAGTAACAATGTATCAAGAATAGTATGCCCTTCTTTCACCCGTCCACTGAATTACATAACATATCTTACAAACTTCATGTGGATTGACATTGTTTTAGAAAGAAATAACGCAAAACTAGCAATAGTCAGCATTTTAGTTTCGGTCAGGTACGTCTGGACCTCTCAATCTACACGTGCCATATAATTATTACTGAGGTCAGCCTCGGTTGTTCATAAATGTGCCTGTTGTTTTCTTTCCAGGTTCAATGCTTTCAACTGGTTAAACAGTATACGCGAAAGTGGGAGATATTGAACAGATAGTCGGGAAATTATAATAACATGAAATTGAATTATAGATAAAAATTATGTCAGAACTGCAGTAAGCCCCGGGCCAACTTGTATAAAACATCTCAAGTCTAAGATTTCCCATACATTGCTTGTAAATTTTCTTAACTTTGAGATGTTTTATACAAGTGTTTCAAAACCTGGTACGTCCTTCAAACCTGGTACGTCCTTAAATGACTATAGCTGTTAATAGGACGTAAAACACAAACAAACCAAACCCTGGTGTATACAGCATTCAATCCACTATGTATCCTTTCTGTCTACTGTTAATGAAGCTCATGCAGTTTTTACTCAAGATCATGAATGGATTTTATTTTCGTCGGTCACATTTTTTCTTGTTCTATGTGTTGCCTTACACATGTATAAGAAAATATTAATTGTTAACCATGCTACTAAAAATTAAATTCTGGTAATATATTTATCAGATCTGTATCGAGTTATGTAATGTTACTGCTCAATTAAAATAATTTATGAAAGATTAATGTTTTGTTTTATTGTTACTTTCATAATTGCAAATGCTTTCGTTGATAGTCTCAAAAATTAATATTGCACCGTCATAGGATGAGTATTACAAGGATATTTGCCCGACAAGTGTCCTCAATGTCATCGCTTTATAAACTGTTTGTTATATGATTGTCGTGATACTTCCTGTGTGATGGGTGGGTAAACGTAATCTCGTGCATAAATTTGCGTGTCAACATTTCTGTGTTTCTCGGGTCAAATCAAGGTGACATACTACTGAAAAACAGAATTTTAGCTTCATTGCTGTACTGCAGGCTAATATCTTTGCCGAATGTCACAAAGTTTCAATAATGTGTTCACAAGCATCACTTCTTGCACAAATAAGAAATAAGGGGCACCAACATTTGGTACAAGTTTCCATTTCTGCTTCCTGCTTTTAAAAACAGTGTCACTGTAACTATCACAAATAGTTTTGGTGTCATCACTCTTAAGTTAGACTTTTTAACAAAGTCAAAAACAAGGTCACCCTTTCTAACAAGAGCTCCTGGAGAACCTTCGCATACATGACATTTAATGCCATCATAAATAAGACCTGATAGAATCATGTATAACACATAATGTGAAGGTGAACAAGGTTCCCAGCAGCAGATTTGTCAACTTAATTTCAAGGAGTATACGGGTCTTGTAGGTTGAAAGATTTGTTAAGTTATATTTCAATTCATGGATAATGTTTAGGTGCTTAAGGATGTACTCTGAGGTTTCGGTCATGTTCAAGTCTCGTTTTGATCTGGTGTAACGGGTTTTTGTAATATTTAACAAATTATGATAGGTTTAATAGCAAACACAGATCTGAAAAACATGTCAAAAAACTAGATGTCTGTTGTGTGTAGATTTTGTTTTAAACAAGAATTTGAAAAAAATGACCAATTTGGCGGCCATTTTGAAAAAGTGTATTTATGTGAATTTCTTGCGCTTCACAAAGGGCAAAATTTCACCTTTTTTGACACTAGATTAATCACTTAAATTGTCATTGTGTCACCATTTTTAAATGTACAGCAGGTTCAATTTTGCTGTACAACTTCATAATGTTCAATATGATTAAAATAATATGCAAAAGAGTGGAAAGTTATATATTATTGGTAATTTTTTTTACATATTAGGGTAACTGAAGCACTTCTGATTTTTGATCTCGAAAAAGGTGAAAAATAACACAAATAATAATGGGACAAAAAAAGAAGCACACTGACCCCCCATTTTTGTGGCTGTTTTAGAAAGAGAAACACATTTTCTTTTGATTCATTGAATACCAAAAAAAGTTTAATACAGGATTTTTTTATATCAAGCGTTTAATCTGCAAAAAGTGGTGAAAAAATGTGCATTTTTCATTAAAAAATAAGGGGTAGGGGTAACTAAAATCGCATTTCTGAGTAAATTTTACTTCTATAATTTAAAAGAAAATAATATTTTTATCAATTCTACAAACATTCATACATATCTGATAACACACTTGGAAGAAATTGTATGAATTTGTTCTGCAAATGGTCAAAACCCAAAAATTCACCTAAAATCACCTATTGTGTTAAATTGGTATTTTTGACCGATCATAGCACAAAAACGAACACACGGACATATATATTTTTTTGCATTTTCTACTATGCCATTATCTCCTTTTTCCAAAAATCAATATAAGAAAAAAATCAATATAAGAAAAAAAGTTTAATACAGGATTTTTTTTACTTCTCAGAGGTGTACATCCTTAAGGGTCCTAATGGTAGAAAGATAAGTCAACTTATAATTAACTGACATTAGTTATATCATAATGTCAGGGAGTACAAGGGTCCTAATAGGGAAAGATTTGTCAACTTAATCATTTGTAATATCAAAATGTAGGGGAATACAATTGTCTTAATCGTAAATAGATTTGTCAACTTTACTCATTGATGATTAATGGGGTTTTTTCATGATGTACAAGGGTCTTTATAATAGAAAGATTTGTCATCTTTACTCATTGGTACATGGTGTACTAATGTTCTAATAAGAGATAGATTTGTTAACTTAACTCATTTGTACATTCTGTACAACGGTTCTAATTGTAGAAAGATTTGTCAACTTAACTTATTTGTACAGGCCTAGTGGTGTACAAGGTCCTAACAATGGAAAGATTTGTCAACTTAACTCATTTGTACAGGGTGTACAAGGGTTCTAATTGTAGACAGATTTGTCAACTTAACTCATTGGTAATATTAAATTTGTCAGGCTGTACATGGGTTCTTATGGCAGAAAGATTTGTCAACTTACATCATGGGTAATGTCTGCAATCCTAGGAAGTATTGGAAAGATTTGATAACTTACACATCTTTAATTCAATGTATAGTAAATTATTACGTCATCGTGTACAAGGGTTCAACTGGTGAACATATTTGTTAACCTATTTTAAAACATCATGAATAATCACAGGATCAGAAAAATGTACCAGTGAGTGAAGTTTTGTTGTGCTTCATGGTTCCTGTTGTGTTATCTTTAGCTCACCGTGGTCCTAAGGATTTTGACTAAATTTGGTCTGGAGCATTCTTAGGCCAAGAGTACTCCATTTTGTATAAACGCTTGGTGGGGTCCCCCATGAGGCAGAGGAGCGGGGCCCAATAGGGGAAATATATGTAAAACCTTTAAAATCCTTCTTCTACAGTAGAGATAAAGGGATTTATCCTAATTTGGTTCAATTTTGTATAAACGGTGGGTGTGGCACCCCTGGGGGGACAGAAGTGGGGAAAATAGAGTTAAAACCTTTACAAGAGGCCCATGGGCCTAACCAGTCATCTGACTACAAAGATTGAGCAGGGAGAATGGTAACTTTTCAACTTTCAATGAAATATTCTCAATCCCACTGGTGGAAGTTGAGAAGAAGTTTAAAATGGGTTTTTTAAGATGATGTCCATCTTAGATATTGGACCTACCCGAAAAATAACAATACTTTGTCAGGACCATTTCAGGCAAGTCTCGGCTCAATCCCACTGGTGGAACACGAGAAGAAGTTTAAAATAGGTGTTGTTTAGGAAAACCATGATTGCGAAATCATGTTACAAAATGGCCACCATGGCTGCCATGTTAAAGTTTTGACGGGGCTGAAAAATAACAACACTTTGTCTAGTTGCTTCCTTTCCTTGAAATACCCACTCAATGGCACCAGTTAAACTGGAGCAGAAGTTTAAAATGTGTATTTTAACATGGAGGCCATAGTGGCCATCTTGGATTTTGGACCAACCCTAAAAATAACAACACTTGGTCAGGACCATCTCGGGATCATTTCAGGCAAGTTTCAGCTCAGTCCCACTGGTGGAACTTGAGAAGAAGTTTAAAATGTTGAAAGTTTACGGACGACGACAGACGAAGCAAGATGACTAAAAATCCTTCTTCTGCAGTAGAGATAAAGGGATTTTTCCTAATTTGGTCTGGAGCATCCTTGGGCAAGGGGGACTAATAAAAAATATAAACGGAGGATCTGGCCCCTCTGGATGCAGAGTTACAGGATCCAAAAGTGGGATCTGAGGTTTGAATCTATGTAATAAGAATAATTTTCCATGGTTGCTTTATTATCCAGGTGAGCGATACAGGCCCTCTGGGCCTCTTGTTGGATGTAGTGTGAGATGTTATTTAGTGTAGATTTAATATACCTGGCACTACTAATGAACACGTGGACTACTGCCAGTCCCTACAAATGCAGAAACTGCATTGTCAGCATTTCTTCCCCAAGCAGTGTGAAACCATGCCACAGAATCCATCCATCAGCTATGTTAGTCAGTAACACATACCATTCACAGTTGGTATATATATATATATTTTCCCTGCATTATCAGCATTTTATGTAGAACTGTAGCAATTACATGTAACCGTTACTTCGGCCAAATCCAGTACAGTAATAAGGCAATACAGATTATGCATAAGTTTTGTTTTGTCAGGAATGAAAGCTGTCTTTTTAATGTAAGGATGTCTTATAGGAATGAATTAATTTGATAATTTTATTAGAAAGAAACTTGCAACAATGGAATCTACAATAACAATATTTAAAAAAGAACAAGAGGCCCAATGGGCCTGCATCGCTCACCTGGTATTAATCTCACACTTGTAATCTTAAAAGTGGACTAAAATACAGCTACAAGCAAAATATCAGTGTTTCATTCATAAGAACCTATTAAAAGATTTAAACATATGACACCTGTGACCTTGAATGTCGAACAAGGACATTATAATATTAGGTTGAACAGAGTCAACTTTGCACAGTGAACTTTGGAGCAGCATCGTTTCCTGTCCGATTTGAAGTTTGAACAAACAATGCAGCAGTGAGAAAGTGAGATCACAGGGGTCACCCGTTTACAATTAACATGTCTTATGGAGATCACAGGGGTCCCCCGTTTACAATTAACATGTCTGATGGAGATCACAGGGGACACCCGTTTACAATTGACATGTCTTATGGAGGTCACAGGGGTCACCCGTTTACAATAAACATGTCTTATGGAGATCACAGGGGTCACCCGTTTACAATTAACATGTCATTATGAGTTTTTGTATCCGACTTAACGAACACACTTCTTTAACAACCTTTTCACTTGTAGAGTAAATATCTTGCTCGGATTGTTTTAAGACGGACCCATGACAGAAAGACAATGTTTTTAGGCAGGGAAACAGTGATGTCATGGACTTCTGGGTGAACCTTACTTTTGTACTGACATTAAGTACATGGTAATGTCAACTAATTTCCCTGCTACAAATACCTGACTAAAGCCACTGTTATTTATAGTTAATTTTGTTTGTATTGGGTTTCCATTGAATAGTTCTGTAGAGAGGCTGTATAGTTTAATCACACTGGAATTATTTTCCAAGACAGATTCTGGAGGAATGAACTTTAGGAGATCTAAGAAATTCGCTTTTTTGTCAAGGTGTGTATTCCTACAGACTTTAGAATGCTATAAATAGTGAACATTCTACGCTACAAAATCTCAGATTATTATTATTATAGTCAAGTCAAGTCTTATCGCAATGAAATGAAAACAACGAGAAATGAAACGTTAACTTTTAACTAGAAAATGTCTGTAAGACATAAATGCCCCCCCTGCCATGTGAAATTAGTTTTAGTGTTCTACAAAATGTTACAACCACTTTGATCTTGATACCCTGAAACATGCACACACACAAGGTACTACACTTAAAGTTGATTTAATAGTCATGTTTTTTCTGTATGTTATTACCATCCTGAAACACAAGGATGTCAGAAATATACCCATATTTGACCTTTATATAAAGTTTGACCAAAATCCATGAAAGAATGAAATTGCCAAGTGTTTAAATTGAATCAGTTGATGATTTCTATATATAGCAAGTGTGACCTTGGCCTTGACCTTGGATCCCTGAAACACAATGATGTCCGAAGTATACTCATACTTGACCTTTGTATGAAGTTTGACCAAAAACTGTAAAAGAATGTACTTGACCTTTGTATAAAGTTTGACCAAAAACTGTCAAAGAATGAAGTTGCTAAGTGTTTACATTGAATCGGAACGCGACAGGACGAGATGGACATGGCAAAACTACATGGGGGGTATATGCCCCCCCCCCCCCCATTTTATGGCGGGGGCATAAAAATCACTCAGAAGAGTTTAAAACAAACAAAAAATCCATATGTGAATAAAATTGTTTTATTTGCAAATGTAATAAAAAAGCAACCTTTTCTTCCATAGCTACAATTAGAATATTTATACTATATATACCAATTCTACAACTCTGTCGTCGGTCTGTCACGTTCTTTAATTGAAAATTACAATCAAAAGGCACATTTAACACCAGCAGTGGGTGGAGATGTTAAATTTAAGGGTCCACAATCCGGAGTCTCTCTCCTAATTAGGGAGAGTTGGCAAGTATATAAGCTCTGTTTTGTTTCATGCTACATGCACAACAAACATACCTATCAAGAACACACAACACAACAAAAAGTACCGAGTATTAGTGTAATGAGTTAATTAGGATGAGTATCGATATTTGACTAAATTATCCAAAATGTGTATATGTATCAACATTTCAAGTCTTTGAAGTTGTATGTAGCAGGTACCAATAATAATTACATGGTACACATTGTTTATTAGTACTTAGTACATCTTTGTATGGGGGGAATAAGTCTCAGTCTCTAATCCCATCTTTTGAGGTAGCATATATAAATGGCATTTAATAAGAAATGTTACAATTTAATTAATCTCTCATGAATACAAGTTATAGGGGTCTGATCTGGAGTACACCCCTTTGGAATCATTCAAAAGTATATGTTTTTTAATTCGTACTGGAATAATTTTAGACAGACAACCTTCATGTAAAAAAATTCTGAAACATTTTGGCAAAAAAACTGAATAATTGTTACAGAATAAAAAGACTAGATAAATGAGATTGAACCTAACTGAACTTGTTTTGAAATAAACATTACAACCTTAAAGTGTCCCATACAAAGAAATCAACAGACTGAATAACGTTGCAGTCACTAGTGAAAATCTGGTTTTTCAGGGTAGTTACAACCAAAATGCTGAATTACAACTTTAGCAGCATAGGCGCCACACCGCATGCATTCCTCCAGAGATTTATTCATCACCAATTGAGATAGAAATCCTCCCACAAAGGAATCTCCACAGCCATTGGTGTCTTTTATAAGGCTACGTTCGGCAGGTACGACAGGAAACACAGTGATCTCCCCTTTATGGCATGTAACGGTTGCTGCCTTTCCTTGCGTAAATATTATTGTACGTTCTTTGTTCTTGTTTGCCTTGGGTAGATTTGCTGTTAACTTGGCAATGTCTTTCAAGTCCGAAGACTCAAATCCTTGACACTTTGCGAATTCTGCAGCTTCATCAGAATTTCCGAACAACACATCAACGTATTGCATCAGATTAAGTTTGGGGTCTGCAAAATGTTTGCAAAGGAAAGTGGCATGAAGATTCATTACAACTGTTTTCCCATTTTCGGCAGCGTGTTTGGCCACAGCTAAAACAGCCTCGGAGCTGACTGGAACTATGAACCCTCCAATGTAATACATTTGAGCATTTTCAACTAATTTCCAATTGTCTTCCTGTTTAACAAAATCGGATGTGAACAGCTCTGCAGCTCCAAGATCTGTTATAAGAGATCTGTCTTCACCAGTGATCACGGCTGCACATTTACCCGTTGCTTTCTCTGAATGAACTTCATATTGGACATTCACACCAACTTCTTCGGCTTTCTTTGCTAAAATATCCTTAAACACATCATTCCCTACTCCGCCGAGAAAAGTTGTGGCATTCGGCTTCTGGAGTAACCACTGAGCCACACGAATAGTATTCTGTGTGGCACCACCGGCTAAATAGATTGGAGTGTAATTTTTGACGAGATCATCAAACAGAGGCATGTGTTGTTGTTCAGCGATTATGGCATTGTTGGCTAGCAGTTTGTACTTGTCCAGAAGAGCCTGGTCAGCCTCTACTGTGATGTCCAGTAGAGGGTTGCCAATCCCCAACAGGACATCCTCGGAGCAGCTATCGGATGACATCTGAAATATTTGAAACACAGTAATTAAAACGGTAATTATAATGCAATAAATGATAATCGATAATTCAATTTCCAGTTATGGAATTTATAGTTCCTATTAGAAGTACACCATTATTTGGTAAGCATTTTAACCATCCATTATCTGTAAACAAGAGTACCGCGGAGCGGAACAATATATGTCCGTCGAATGCCATATAGTGTTACATTTTGTATATCCTTTCTTACATTGAAATATGATCTCTTTGCATCATTCTAAGAGTGTTATCTGACATGCTATAAAAAATGTAAGAGAAAATCTCCGGACAAAAAAGATTTTAAGGGAGACACAACTTCATATCATGATTATAATGTAAACTAAGTTTCAAAGAAATCCGTTGAAAAATGTAGGAGGAGATTGCCGGACAAAAATCATATACTGAAATAAACAAAGGGCAATAACTTTTGCAAAAATTGTCGAATCAAAATTCTTTTGAGTGAGACACAACTTCATATCATGGTTATAATGTATACCAAGTTTAAAAGAGATTGGTCGATAAATGTAGGAGGAGATTGCCGGACAAAATTCAAATACTGAAATAAACAAAGGGCAATAACTTTTGCAAAAACTGTCGAATCAAAATTCTTTTAATTGTAAGGGAGACACAACTTCATATCATGGTTATAATGTATACCAAGTTTAAAAGAGATCAGTCGAAAAATGTAGCAGGAGATTGCTGGACAAACAAAAGTTTACGCCGGACGGACGGACCACCCCATACCATAATACTCCCGTCAAATTTGATAAGGAAGCACTGCATGAAGTTTGAGTTTGATCGGCCCAAGGAAACTCAAGTTATCGCACCAAAACCTCTGTGCGGACGGCACCGACGATGCTGACGCCGACATAGCAATACCTATGTGTCACCACCTTTTCGCAGGCGACACAAAAAAACTGATTTTATTGTGTATTTATTTAGTTAAGTTGAATTATTCCTTTGATGTGGAAAACATAGACTAGACCTAAATAAATATATTTATTTGTTACATTTCATTTTTATCAGTTAAATATTAGGAATTTTCCATTTGATATGAAAATAAATGAAATATAATATCTTATTGGTAATGTGAATCAAAGTCCAGTCTGAACCGTTCTTTCTATTCATTGCGTAGATTTTCAGTTTCAAGTCTAGATGAAGCAACAGTAGAATAAGCGGTTGTTTTGGTACACCTTCGCAACATACATAAAGGATCTGTCATAAGTTTTCCTTCATATATTAGATTGATGAAAAGACTCTCAGAATGTTTCAATTTAGCGAGCCTCTGGCGAGCTAAAATGAAAGACTCGTGACGAGTTTCATGAATTTCATATGAAATGAAAACGAGTGTAAGATCCTTTTTATCACATAATCAAGATTTGTGGCATTTCTTCGTGTAAAACGACAATTTTCATGCAACCTTGAAATGTAAAAAGCTGCCATTTTGACTCTAGTACGGAAGTCTGTGGTGTCATGTACTGTCCTAGGCGTGACGTCACAATTGATACAATTGAAATTTACAACCAATCGCTGGGCTGATAGGTATTACACGGGTTAAATTAATACGCAAAAAATATGACAGGGGTATATTCACTGGATAACACAGTTCATTATGTGATAAATGACATTACTACACAATTGATATCAGTTTTGTTTCAAAAAACCTTCCCAGATAATGGAAGCAAACAGGATAATTCCATTGAGTTATAATCTGCTGAAAAAAGCGCTATGCCTTATTATCAAGCTTGACTTCATTAGAATTGGTCACTAAGAATTAGTGTGCTATTAATTCCTTCAAATGTTTAATGAATCAGTATTTGCATCATGTTACTTTATGAAAATGTAAAATTAAGAAATAGAAAATTTACTGGTTTTCCTGTTGTATATCCTCTTTGTAATAAGTAATGTTTAGTTGTTTTGGGATGGCCTCCCTATGCCCATATTTCTTCCTACACTATTTCCCTTAAAAAGAAAAAAAACATTTTTTATAGGATTGTCTCCCTTCCCATATCTATTCATTTCTTAATTTTTTACATGGCTTGCCTCCTTATGCCCATATTCCATTTAATACATGAAATTAATACCATTCCCGTATTCCAGAAGAGCTAATTAAAATACATTCAGATTTCCTTCAAATTACAACAGCCTGTTTTAAGATTAAATGCTGACCAAGTTTCATCAGAATCCAGTCATTGACTTTCATACTATGTACAATGCACATCCTTTACACAACTCCCCATATTTAGCTCACCTGGTCCAAAGGACTTTTGAGCTCATGCCGTGGCACGGCGTTCATTTGTCGTCCATCCACTAGGACGCTACTAGTCCTGAACGGCTCAGTTGATTTTGCCGGGAACATCCTTTAAATTGGCAAAGGGGACTTAATTTTGTATACAATCTGAACAGTGCTTTCAATTCTTTGCATAGATTTTCAGTTTAAGTAAAGATGAAGCAACAGCAGAATAAGAGGTTGCTTGCCAAATAAAACATTATGGTGTTTGTAAAATTAAAATTACACAATTGATATCAGTTCTGTTTTTCGAAAAATCTTACCATATTAAGGGAAAAAAAGAGCAGAATCGCATCAAGAGACCCGTTCAAAATAGCGCCCTGCCTTGTTATAAAAATGCACTATTTTTTGTTTTCTATTAAAAACAAGAGGCCTATATGGGTCTGTATCGGTCCCCTGTTTTTTTGTTACATGAAGTTGTTGGCCAAATATTGTGAAGTTAGGTTGTTTGGATATTTAGAAGTGGTTGAAGGGTTAGTTATTTGACCCCTGTGACCTTGAAAGTATACGTAGGGCAAGTTCTTTAGCTTCCCACCAAGGTCTTCTTGCCAGTTTTGCCTAGAGGGAATTTCCCTTAATTTAAGTGGTAGAGCGTCTGACTAATAAAATCTTTTACTTGTAACTGAGCAGGCTTAGTCTCAGTTGAGGGCTAGAGTCTGTAACATAATCCCAACCAAGGCGTTAGCTGAGATTGGAATGTTACAGAAAATTAGTCCGAGACTGAGATAACCCGATCTCGCTCAGTTTAATACAGGTAGTTGATTTTTTTTCTTGCAACTTTTAGTTAGAAAAAAAAACCTGTTCAATTTTCCTAAAGTCTACAAGTATCCCGTCTGGGGCCTCAAATATATATAGCATCTACACTTCTAAAGCTGCATTTGAATGATTTAAATACCCCGGGATATATTTGAAATTGCTTTCGCTAAAATAAAGTAGTCCGTCCTTACAAAGAAGACAACATATTTAGCAGTGAAGATTTTATTTTATCTACAAAAACATAATGTTATAAGTTACTAATAACATCAAAAGTTCAAAACAACACATTTATAAATATAATAACGACAAAACGGAATATTTACAATGGAGATTGTCAATTCCGAGCTGTTTACTCGTGAATAAATATTTTATTGTCGCTACAGTGTAAAAATTCTGGGAAATGCACGTAAAGGTACCAGACATATCAGACGAGACAGAAAAATCTATCACAGTGTATCGTGGCATGGGATATCTCTATCTGACGTGCGAGAATAAGACGTCTTGGACCACAGGTTTGATCCCTTACAAACTCACATATTATTTCTCTAGTTCCTTCTTACTATTTATGGTTATGGAGTATATAGATCTATCTTCAGCTTTTAAATTTGACAAGTTTAACTATAATTTGTCCGATTTGACAGCTCTTTTTCATTTCAACAACAGTTTGAAGTTGACAAGCCTTGTTTTCATTTTTGGAGGGGTTCCATACCTTTTTTCGTGAATTCGGTGTGTGTTATTTCACACTGTCACAACAAGTAGTTGGAACTGCTCTTAGCTCCCGAAATCAAGTAACAAGGTGGAGGAAAATCACTCGCGTGTGTTCAGCCGAATGTCAAGATATAAACAGACCGTGCCGAGATATCACATCCAGGTTGTCGACGCGGTTATCAGTCTAAGGGAGAAAACTCTACCCAAAATTCACCACACCTTTCTATATATTTAGTCTCACTTTTTTCTGTTGTAATGTATTTATTAGTCCGAAATATTCTGACTTTTTATATAGTAACGCCAGACTGATATAAAAAAAAGTCGATAAAACGTCAGAATAATTCAGACAAACGTTAACGCTATGTACATGTATTTCATATAGATATTTGTGCATTGATTTATAACACTTTTCAATCTAGACTCAGTGACCCTCTTAACCCACAATATTAGCATATAACGTCTCTGGCCCAGGTAGAGTTTGTATTCATGATCTTTGCTGTTCTTAGTCAAAATTCCTGTAGCTGTTCTGGACAAGTAGTTTTTTCTTTGACACTGATAATCGTAAAATCATATATATATATATATATATAACTGTAGTGTTTTAGGTCCAAAAAATCCAAGACTATGTGAAAGCAGTTCGAAAGTAACCCATAAAGCTAGAAAGGTGGGCTAAACACTTTATTACAACTAGGCATACGAAGAAGAAAGTTGAGTGGAACTAAGTTTACCTTTCGCACGGTCGAGTGGTCACACAGCCTCAATCACAGGGGCACGTTACAAATGTCTGAAATACACACATATGCTATACTGATATGGGTCACAACACACATAAACATACACAAGGGAAGAAGCGTCGTCAGAGCACTACCGGTACCGCCAAATATCAAATGAAGATTTTCAACACTTACTTTTGTTATTGTTTTCAGCGATCTGCGGCGATAGCTTCGGTTTGAATTGTAATTAAATAATCCATCATGATCAATTGTGTAATCATTCGTCTAATACATCCAATCAAGCACTTTTTCGGTGAATTTGCAGTTTTCCCGCCATGATTAACTTGAACCTGACCCGGAAATGACGAGGGCTTTTCGACATGTCTTTATACCATACTGCCAAATACTAAGGAAAGTCCCAAGGACCCCCGAGTAGAGTCTAGTCACGCAGCAAATATTTTTTGGCGCAATGTATAAAACATCATGTCTCGCATCGTTTCCTGGTACGTATTTTGCATTTTACGTTTAAAAGTTACCGTATCAAAAATATTGGACTATGTAAATGTGAAATACAAACCAGGACACGATGCCAGACATGATGTATTAAACATTGCGCCAAAAACTATTTGCTGCGGGACTAGACTCTACTCGGATGGCCTTGGGACTTTCCGTAGTATTTGGCAGTATGGTATAAAGACATGTCGAAAAGCCCTCGTCATTTCCGGGTCAGGTTCAAGTTAATCATGGCGGTAAAACTGCAAATTCACCGAAAAAGTGCTTGACTGGATGTATTAGACGAATGATTACACAATTGATCATGATGGATTATTTAATTACAATTCAAACCGAAGCTATCGCCGCAGATCGCTGAAAAAAATAAAAAAAGTAAGTGTTGAAAATCTTCATTTGAAATTTGGCGGTACCGGTAGTGCTCTGACGACGCTTCTTCCCTTGTGTATGTTTATGTGTGTTGTGACCCATATCAGTATAGCATATGTGTGTATTTCAGACATTTGTAACGTGCCCCTGTGCCTCAATCGAGATCGATGGTGGAGATCAATGGGACTTCCGGTCAAATTGTTCCCAAGTCCAGGTCTGCTATCGACTAATGTGTGTAAGCCTGTTGATCTCTGATGTTGTTTACATGTATAAACACACGTAATTAAGCTGGTTCGATTCCGACATCCTAGCTTCACACATGTCCACACCAGTCGACTCGACACAACAGCCATACCTTATAAGTATCCTTTGTAATTGGCGGGCCAAATTTTCGGGGCACACCGGCAAAGTCTAAAACTTTATGACGTTTCGGACAAATATTTCGTAGTCGAATCCGACAAGTCTGTGATTTTGTAAGCAGGATACCATATCGCTTCTCAAATTAAAGCGTTGTATTATATATCTGTGCCAAAATAGTGATACCAATGGGTTGTAGTATACAAACTTGAGTTGGTATGCGGCCCGTATTGGACGTGGACGGTGAATACACAAATACTACCCAGGACATATCATACCCGCCC